>NW_028262290.1:21285000-21532500 GCF_047370975.1 Nipponia nippon | reverse complement strand
ATTGACTTTTCAGGCTTCAAGTTAATAGCCTTGTCTCTTGCTTGTAGGGATCAATATTAGTATTAATTAATCACCATTATCAGCCCTAGGATCTGGTTCTATTTGTTGTTACATCAGCAAAATATCAATATAGAAAGTGGACTCTCTGATCGTCATGGCAACTTCATCTCTTGGGTCAAAGAAAGTTTATCTTATCAGTGCATGGAGAGTGGCAAACTGTTTAGGGATCTAGTTTGAACTCTAAGAACATTGATTTAGTTTTTGTTTGTGAATAGAAGCTGAATTCCAATCACAAGGGATAGGTAAGATTTAAATATTAATGCCCACAGGCTTGTCTGAGAGGGTGTCATTACCATTACTGTCAGATTGTCTTTTTGAGATGACACAATGGTAGAGGAGAATTGTGTGGTCAGGATTATTTACAGTTTCGTAATTTGTGCATTGGACAAAAAGGTTTTAAAGTGAAAGTATGGAAATTCTATAGCATTTATGCAGTAATATTACTTCTCCCATGCAATGTATGGTTAGGATTTCTTCCACTTAGTTAAAGATGAGTATAGAATTAGTTCAGAAGCATAGAATATGAATCGGTAGAAGGAACACATTTTATTATGCATTCTCCCTTAAGAGATTTTTTAAAAAAGTGTCTAGAGAAATAATATCAGTGTTCCATTCACTCCTGAATTAATGGCAAGTAGACATCATGGAAAAACTGAACAGTACAGTCTGGTTACAGTTATTTTTGAGTTTTATAAGTTGATACAATTATCTCATGAGTTTGTGATAATAAAACATTGATAATGCTGTTTTATCGTGTCGTAGCTCCCTTTTTCTGTATTCTTAAGTGCTTCTTAAAAGTCCTCCTCTTAGACAATGCACCTGAGACTTCTTAGTATATATAGTCATAGTGTGGTTAAATCTTGTTCTGAGAGCTTTAAAGACATAACAATTACATGCCCAAGTTTTGCTTTGAGAAACAAGTGCACTTTCTTTACCCAGTTGTTTGTAAATGTATGTGTGTATTTATTTGTTTGATAGTTCCTTAGGACACGCTGTATTTGAGACGTAGATTAAGAGTATCAATATGCCTGCCTCCTAGTCATTGGCTAGATAGTAATTTTTTTTTTTTTCATTCCTAGGGTGTAAAGAAACAAAAAGTCTGTGTGTCTTACTGATGCAGATAAATAACTGTTTTGGGAAATCCCAAATGTAATAAGAGCAATTCAGTACCTTTGCAATAGTGAAGAAGAGTTCTTGTAAAAATACAAAAAACCCCAATCAAACAAAACCCAAACGCTTGCATAAAGCTTACGCTGCAGAAGGAATCACTTCTCGGTATTGACATTTCTCATTGATTATTCACTTCTATCTAATGCTTTGAAAGGGTAATGCCATCATGAGTTGGTAGCAGATGCGGGTGGTTGTCACAGTAGATTTTTATTTTTTAAAAAAGAAAAAGGGATTTAGTTTGATATAAATGTATACAATCTTCAGTTATGTTTTAATAGCTTCTGATACTATTTGTGTAATCATAACCATGAAAAGAGTTTGTATAAGTTAAAAATATTGTAATAAACAAAAAATGTTCCTGTCTTCCTATTACAGATGTTGAATAAATCTTATCCTGGTTATTTTTCATCTATCTTCTCATTTTTCATATGTCCCATATTTCCTATGTTGAGGAAGGGTGTTATGTAACATTGTCATTCTTTGTAAATGCTAATATTTTTTAATATTTTGAAGCATTAGCTAGGATTTTAAAACATGTTTAGGAAGTGAGATGGTGTTTTTATTAGTAATCCTCAGAAACCTTTTATACTTATAGAGCTAATTTGGTGCAAGGCTTATTTGTCTGTTCGATCTTTATTTATATTCATGCAATTTCTTAACTGCAAGCGTGTAAATAAAGCTAGAGTGTGACCTTTAACTTTCTTATTTTTTGAGTACCCCTGTATTGTTTTATAGAACTTTTACTTTGATAATCAAGGTTTGTTCAATAACAGTAGGTTTACAAAGTGAATACAATTTAGTAACAGACTATCAAAAATAACAATGCTTTAGTAGTTAGTGAGTTACTTGGACATCTCTTTATAAACTCTTATCATACATTACTCTTTGCACTCACATTGGTGAGTTAGAGTGATGTCGCTTTATTCTTCCAGACAACTAGACTTGAAGCTTTCAGTCTGTCATTAGCTGATATAACTGCATATCACGTGCCGTTCTTACTGTACTCGGTCTTTTTACCTTAGGTTCAGTATAGCAGAGGACAGTAAAAATCTTCTTGAATCCAGACGCTTCTCCATTTTTCCTTTCCAAATAATAAAGTATTAATTCCAACTGCAGTAAAATACTACAACATTTTCCAAGTTACTGGGTTTTCTATCTGTCTAACCCTTTTTTGGAAGGTATAAAAATACTGTATGAGAAACCTATAGAGCACACTCTTTAACTTCATTCATAGAAACAGTCCTGTTGATGATAATACTTAAAATGAATGTACAAATGTTTATAGGATAGGAGCTTAAAAATACACACAACCACAAATGGTATGTAACAGTTTGGTGTATGTAAAATTAGAATGTAGAGTAGAATAGGGACTAGGTTTAAATGCAGTGTTTTCCTTACATTCAAAGGAATTCCATGGTTCGGGTTTTGCTCCCCCCCCCGTGCCATACATGTTCTTCTTCTTCATATTATCTATGAAAAGTAAAGTCTACATGTTTTTGTGACAAAAAAAGATATAGAAAAAAGTAATTACTTTTTAAACACACTTGCAATTATTATTGGAAAGTGATTTTTAATGAGAACAGAATGAATTATACTGTAATATGTATTATGTAAATATGTAAAATAAGAAATTCCTCATAGACCCAAATATGGTGAGAGACGTCTTTTCGTGTGTCTGTTGTAAAGATTTTCTCTGCTGAAATGGAATAATCTTGAAAATACTTTTTCTGACGATACATGGAGGTGTTCATTTAGGCCAAGAAGAAATTCTGTAGAGGGTGGTATTATTTTTACTTCTGTAGCTGCAGCACAAGCCTCAAAGGAAGTGCCGTGTTTTACTCCTGTAATTGGGATTGTCGTTAGAACCCTGCTATTTAATACTTGATAATATTTCTATTATCAAGCATGAAGGTTAATGTTTATAAGGTATCGTGGAAAAAAAATTTCGAAGACATTGTCAGATCTACTTGAAATTATGCGTCTATTCTATAGATCCTTAGGTTTTGTCTTCACTTTTCACTTTTAAATTCAGGTTTCATATTAGATGGCAATGAAGATCCCTTCTCTGAAAAGTTTTGAAGAACTACAGCAAGAACTTTCATAATGCATTTTATGCATCTTTATGCAAAGAAAATGAACCATCTGTAACTGATACATCAAACTAGGACACAGTTGTGAAACCAGCAAAGACAATGGTGAAATTATCAAAGCTGAAGTTACAGTAGTTTTTAAAAAAAAACCTGCCCCCGCTCCCTCCCACCTTCACATATCACAGTCTTCAGTTAATAAACGTGTATGAAAAGACTTCTGGAAGCAGTAACAGATCGTTTTTGACAGCTTTCGGTTAGATTGGTATTTGAGTATTGTGTCTGCTAATTGTAATTCATCCATTTCAGAGTGGACGTAGACAAAATGCTCTAGGTTTGTAGGATGCAGAAGAGAAAATCTGTATGTCCATAGGAGCACTGCTGTTTTGGGTGGTTTTAATGTGTCACTAATCCGTCCATATTCATACGAACAGTGCTGGAGTGCAACTGAATGGCACTGTGTCTGTGAATAGGATGGGGTACGTCTGAGAGGCACTTGGCTTGCAAATAACGTCAATTTTTAGGGAAACTGCCTATTTTTTTAATGAAAATGCATATATATTTCTATTTAAAAACAAAACAAAACAAAACTTGCTTGCTAGTCATTCCAAAAATGCATCATGGTATTGCAGTGAACACTAAAAAACTTAAGAACTGAGAGAAATCTTAAATATTTGACAGTTTATCTGGAAAAAATATTAGCTAGTTGCTAAAAATACAAGTGCACTCCTTAACAATGTGCATCTTGGACAAACAGACGCATATTTTGTCATCAAGTTACTCAAGCTTCTGAAGTCAGGGCTACAACTGGGTCAGATGATAAGATGAGCACAACAGAAAAACGAAGAGTGGCTCTGATAAAAACTGATTGATTGATGTCTGGCTTCCCCACCATCACAAGCAGTTGACAGTTAGTTTGGGATCAGATGATTTGGCTTTTGCGATAGAAGATGGGGCCTGGTAGGCAAGTCTGAAGGACAAAAAGGTCGGTTTCTGTACAGTGTCAGGCAGTGCTGGGTTCCCACAAGGTGGGGTATTGGATTATGTTTTTCTTTAGTTGCAAGACTTAACTTTTCATGGTCCATTGAAAGGCCAAGTAATCTGGTAAGTATTAATACAAAACTAAGGCTGTAAGTTGTGAGAGAAGGAAATGAAAACAGAGGGAGTATACCTGTTGGACAAGTGAATTACAGAAATAACTATTTTTTGCTATTTAATTTCTGTATTTACTTAACATCATAATTTAAAGCGTTACATGATTTATAAACATTATGATTTTAAAAAACAGTTTCCACAGTAAATTTGTCACTGCAGCTGCAATGATAGTTTTACGTTATGTATACATTGAGGGACTGTAATGAAACATGGTGGATAAATTAATTTCAGCTTGTGAAATATTGTTATTCTGTGACCCATTACATACAGGATAGCACATTGTACCTAATATACAGAAGTATGTATTTTTCACTAGATTACGAGCAATTAGCATGGTATACTTAAATATCATTAAAATAAATTTATGGGAAGTGTATTTTTGTGAACCAGAGATTATTTATCAATGTAGGACCATGCCATGAACAGCTGAGTGTTTATGGGGTTTTCTGTGTTGTTTTTTTTTTTTTTTTTCAGAGCACGTTTACAATTAGCACTCTCTGTGTAATAGTCACAGAAGGGGAAAAAATGTGTAAATGAAAATCAAGACATAATAGCTTTTAAATCAAAAAGATTTTCAATGTAGCCATGAAAACGTGTACAACTGCCACAGAATTGGAATTTGGACAGCTTGGATTTGAATTTAGATTTTTGGACAGTTTGATACTCTCTAGAAATCCTTTATAATGTATCGCTTTTCTCTGAGTTTTAAGGGTCACATCTCCAAAGGACAGTTGGGTCTCAGCTAATGCTGCTGGCTTAATATCAGTAAGATGAATTCTGCAAGGTGCTGTATTGCTGATAGTATAGCTGGAATGCAGTATGAAAGAACCTGTAGTATAACCTGGAGTGCTACCAGTAATAAGTGATCAGTGTAGGTGAACTGGTGGTCATTTGAACAGTGATTAGTGATACTTCAAGAACGGTTGTTTTCTTACTGCCTGATCTCTGGGGACCTGTTTCATTTAAGAAATAATTAAAAAAAGGTCTTATTCAAGAAATACACAGTTTTATCCTGGCTATTCTGTAAACCTCTTTTGAGGTGTATGTTAAAGGCATGTTTTAAAACACAGAACTCAAGGCTTAGAGAAATATTTATGAATGCAGATTTAAGACAAGCCTGTAGAAGTGTTTAAGAGCTTCTTCCATTTTTATTAATATCATGGTGCATCCCTTTAGCATCAGAGCTTTGTTGGGTTTTCCTACGTTATTATGCTGAGCTCTCAGCATTTCTACAAGTGGTCTGAAATAAGCTGTAAAAGCCCATGTATGATTTGCAGATAGGGTTCAGATTTTCAGGTGTGTTTCTTTGACAAACATGTCGCATCACAAAATAAGTAGTTCTTTGGATGACTTGTACTGAAGTTTTTCCAGATGTAATTTTATACTTCATAAAACTGAAGACAGCTTTATTAGACTTTTCTTCAAAGTATGATACTTGCGTCTGACCAGGGACGGTAGCCTGCTTTGTTGCCTGTTTGGGAGTTTTACACCTCACGGCTATACAACTGAGACCCATTTAATTATACAAAGAGGAAAATCAGGGTTGGTGAATCAGAAAGGGGAAAAAAAAAGTCATGTAGCCATAATAATCAAGATCAGCAATTCTTATAAATGGAGAGTAACAATCAGCTACTTAGACGAGCTAGACTGTGTAATTTTATGATTAGTCCTGCAGCTTAGGAAATCTCATTTAAGTGGGAGTGTGCTTTGGGGATGTTATGACTGGTCAGATTAGTATGACATTCATTTTGACGTTCTTTGACTGTTGGTTCAGAAGTTTTCACTGTCAAGAAAGAAGGTGAAATTCAGGTATGGAATTCGTATGCCACCAACTTCTTGGGAAATTTGTTTTTCAACATTGATTGTCAGTCAAAGCATTGTTTTCGAAGGTATGGTCTTTGCATTATAAAACAAATGAGAAAAAACCATTTGGACTGTTACTCTTGCTATGCTTAAATTGTTTCAAGTCATGAGAGTCATTTGTGGCATGGTACACATTATACCATGCAATACTAGCATAAGAGCAGAGTCACACCTAGTTTGCACTGATATACTTGTCTTTGAAACTGAAAACCCACTTTTGCATTCACAGAAAAATCTTTTGAGAATATGGATTCATGTGATGCCATCAGGGAAATAATTGCAGTTTTGGCTTGTATTTTATGTTTAACTCGGTACAGTTTTATGTTACTCTACCCTCACATTCTTCCAGAATGCTATTTACTGAAGTGCTGAGTTGTGCAGTGGTACGGATTTTGTTTGCAGGGATGTTAAAAAACATAAAAAATAATTGGTGATGACTCATCACATTTATTATTAAAATATTGATTTGTTGTAAAAAAACCATGTAAAAACGCTTCACAATCAGTTTGCTAGTCTTTATCCATTTCTTAGTGGACAGATGTTCCTGTTACTAAAAGTACCAAGATGCAGATGGTATTACTTGGCATCTTTTTAGAGGCCTCACTATTATTATCTGTGGTGAACTGAAAACTAAACTGATACATGATTCTTCAATGGCAGTTCATATTTGCAAGAAATTATTTAAATAACCATCTTTATAACAGGTCATGTCAGAAAAAAATCTATAAAATTAAACAGTCAGAAATTAAATAGAAAGTTTTGTGTGTCTGCATGTATGGAAGTGTTTTGCCTACTAATTTGAACTTGAGAACTATTTCTAACTATCTTTTTTAAGAATCCATTAAAATTATATTTCTTTAAATAAATGTGTGTTTGTATGTATCTCAAAATATGTGAGAATTAGTATGAATTGAGGCATGTAACGTGATATGTAGCAGCAACTTAGTATAGAATACACTTATTTTGTTTGAAGAAAAAAGCATGCTACAGGTAAAGATATTATTCATAAGCAAGTAGCTTGAAATTACGAAGTAATTATTTTTTAATTTTTCAAGTAATCTTGTATGCTGTATCTTAAACAGACCCCTTGAAACACGCAAACTCTGGAAATATTGCCTCCATTTCAGTAATAGAAAAATGAAAGCTTAAGTTTTAGGTTTCCTACTGTGGTCCATGTTTTTCAGACCCTGGGGTTTTTTGTTTTGTTTTGTTTTTTTTTTTTCCGTTTGATACCGATGCCTGTACATTAAGAGATTCTCAACCCCTACAGCTCTTGCTGAAATCAGTTAATAAGGTGCCCTAACTAGTGCTATCAGGTTCTAGTGCATCCAGATTCTTTCATGCCCATTTCTGTTGTTAAGCTGTACTGTTATCCTTCTTTTACTGGAAATTTCCATGTGTGTTTAATATAAATGCGTCATATACCTTGGACTTTAATGCGTGTTAAAATAGCCAAGTATAGCTCTTAGAAGATTTTCCTTTCTGTCTTCCAAAAGACCTGCAGAAATACTTCATTTCAGATTAAAATCTTACTTCATAGCAAGATCGTAAATAGGGGGAGCTACAATGAAACCTCTGAACTTGAAGAGTATGCCGTGCCTGTTTTGTTAAGCTGCTACTAATGGTGTGGAGTTTTGTCTTGGAAATAGGTTCTGTGTCTTAGATTTTAATGTTAGCGTATACAGGCACAATCATACACAGTTTATCTCTCCTAGGTTGTTATCCTAAGTTTTGAAATTTTGAACTGCTGTGCCAAAACCTGTTCCTCTTTCATACATATCAGATGTTTTATGTTCTGAGTGATTTTAAGATGCCAGTCATTTTTATACAGACTGTTATGACCAGACTAATTTTTCTGTAAAAAAAAAAAAAAACAAAACAACAAAGGCCAATGCCATGTCTAGTAGGGTGTTTTGCACCTTAAGGATGATACATCTTCAATGAATGCCTACTTATTTGCTTTATATAGCTCTCATTTATAACATACCAGAATGTATAACAGTATAACATTACAAAGAAAGCATGCATATTATGGAAAACTGGACTGCATTTATAAAGATCATGAATCATTTTGCTAATAGAAGTGATATAAACCAAGACTGTAAATGAAGGATTTTGAATTTCGGTAAGTTACCTTTATAACGAATGGACACAGAGATGAAATAAAATTGGCAGGGGTAGAAAGTTTTGCATTGAAGTGAGTGATGATGTTTTTTCTCAGCCTTTTGCAAAATTGAATATGAGATTCAATGAAAATAAAATGTGTTTATGGAACCGAGCTATCACATAACAGTTTAGTTCTGATTGAATTATTCATAGAACAATATTTTGCCCATATGTGATCATCTCCTTTTCTTTCATTGTTTTTAAGTTTTTCACAAGAAGTCCTGATTTTTATGCTTTGGCTTTTACATTCTAAGTTGTTCTCATGTAAGATGTTGAATATTTGCTATTGTATTCTTTTTTATTTACATTACATTTCAGTTTTTGTGAAGGATGACTTGAATACTGTTAAACATCAGAAAAGCCTCAAAAAATTGGTGGGAGTTCGATCTCTTCGTAGAAGGGAAGTGTTATGAAGAAGGAAACACTGTTCGTTCGTTCGAGAGCAAAGAGAAAGAAATAACCGAACCCAGGGATTTTAAGACATTGTAATACCTTTTTTTTTTTCCCCTTCCTTTTCTTTCTTCTTTTGGGAGGGAAGAGCATAGACCTTGTTTGTACTATATACAGAAACATTGAAAATCTGTAAGCCATAATTATTCATAGCTTTGATAGATTTTACATTCAAATATATTTTGATACTTGAATTATGTGATTGCATTTGTATGTGAAGTGTTAAGAAAAGTTGTAGGCACCTCTGATGCCTGTATTTTGGTGCTTAATGCAGTATTAGGTATCTTGTTAGAGGAACTTCAGGAGAGTCTTTGTTAAATGTTCTTCATTTCATATGAAATAATACTTTATTAGTGAAGTACGTGGAATGAATGTTTGAATTCCATTTTGTGTTACACATTAATGATGCACCGCTCATTCTAATTGTAAGTTCATACAATGGTAAGATGTTATGCATGTGATAACCTGCATATAACAGCAAATATATATTTAGATTATTATGCCATTCCTTTTTTTGCGTTTTGATTGACTGAGTGGTTCATCCCTTATATCTGATGGTAGTTACTTATCTGATGATAATTACTTAAGCTCTGTTGGAGTAGAACAGTTGTTACTGAGTAACAGACTCACTTTTGAAATACAGCATTGGCAACTTTGCTATAGGAATTGTATTTTGACAGAGTAATAGGAAGATACATTCCATAGTCTGTAGACTAAAAATTTCTTAATACATGTATGGTCTTTCAATTTTTCTTGGGTGCTTTGGGGTGTTAAAAGAGAACTGCCAAGCAGCAATGGCAAGGCCGTATATCCTCTATTAATGGAGAGTGATTTACAGGTTATTGTTTGTGTTCTTGGCTAGTAATAAAGAGTAGGTGGAATTTGTAGACAGACTTCATTGCATTTTAGTGTAAGGCTTCTGTGTACTTCTCTTACATTGCCTTATCATTTGGTAGTAGTAATAGTTCGCTTCTTTGTATTTTTCCTCTTTGAAGAACAATCAGTATCATTACGCAGTTTTTGGCAAAACTTTAAGCCAGGGACTGGAAATTACTTACCAGGCAGGTACTGGTAGAACCTGGAATAGAACCCAGGGTCTTTGAGACCTGTTCTACTTGATGCAGTACGGTTTCTGGAGTACTTTTAACCTTACTTGTCTCTACAGTAAAGTTTGCTAGTTGTAGAAATACCTCTTAATAAAAAAGGAAGACTGAACCTCTTGCCTTGATCACATCATTCTAATAAAGAAAAGCCAGGCCCAGGAAGAGATTGCTTGGTCTTTGACATTAACATTCTCATAAATATATATAAGAAATAAATAGATCTCAAATAGATATAGCTGGTCTGCCTGTACAGCTAAAGGGACTCCAAAGGCCAATAGTTTGCTGAGTTAGCAGAAATTATGTAAAAGTAGTGCCACGTGGCCCTTCCTGGATTCACTATATGGAGTAAACAGACTAAGCCTTATACACACTTGTACCAGGCACATGGAATGAAGTTAGTGATTATCATTTGGGTAAATGGTGTAAATTTGGGAATGGTAAATTTGGGAAAAGGCACTGTTTCTCAGTCATCCCACTTGACCTTCAAAGCACTTCCTAAAATTGCCTGTAAATAGAAATGGGTAGAAAAAGTGGATCTCGGTGTTCTGCTGGCTGCAACTGAGGGACTGGAAATATAACTATTGTTATTTATTTCTATGTATTACCTTAGAGGAAATACTTTTCTAACAATTGAATGCCAGTGTTTTATTAGCTCTTCTTCATTAATGTAAGGGATAAAGCCTAAATTTGTTTTATTGTCTGCAAGTTGGTTATTATTTTCCTTTTTTGAAGAATATTTCTAGAGTGAAAAACAATCCCCCTATAAAACATTAGTGGTATCTTAGCCATTTTTCAAGTGTGGTTTGTTTTGTTTTTAAAAAATGTATCATCAGATATAGTACTGCTGCCTTGTAACAGCTGGGAAATTACAACTTTTGATTCACAATTTCTATAAATAGGTTCAGAATACTTCTTTTCTAAATGAGTAACTAAAATTTTTCAGCAAAGTTGCTGAAGTTATGCCATATTGGAATCAATGGCAAATTTTCAAGAAATCCAAGGGCTGTCCTTCATAGTTATGTTATATCTGGCATTCTACCTTTGTTTTGTATGATCAGTCACTGGAGAATGAATAGCAAAAACAAATAAGCTTAGTAACAAAAGGTGTTTTGGCCACCCTGTTCATGATTTAAGGGGATTGAGTTTGTGCCCTTTTTGCTTGATAGTGCTCTGTGAAAAAGGTTTGAAGTGTGACTAAGAAGCAAAAACAAAACCACAAAGTTTATTTTCCTCCCTTTTTGATTTTACTTGTTACTAGAGATGATGGTGTTATCGCTGCTATAAATGAATATGAGGGCTGCGTGAGGAACTCCCGGAGTGTGATACTGTAAAAGATTGAATCAAATCAGCTTAAATAGGGATTTCTTAGCACTAAGGGGTCGCTGATGTAGGTAAATTAAGGGTGGCTGTTTTTTTGTGTGTATTAGCATCTATTTTATTTCTAGTGCTTAATAACTGATGTAAAGAGAAACCAGTAACTTATTACATTAGAGATTTATAAAGCTCTTAAATTGCATCAGTCACCTAAGATGTACTTCAGTGAAAGAACAAAGATGAAATATGACAGTATTGACATTTTTAAGATAACAGAAAAGGAGAAAAACAATGAGCAAAACATCTTTCAGGACTGACTTGCATGTCTCAGGTGAAAATGACATAATTAAAATACAGTTAGACAGAAGCAGGTCATAGGTTTCATTGAAATCAAAGTGAATTTTTCAAGTACAATTTCATATTAAATGTTAATTTAATAATTTAATGGAGATCAGTGAAAGGTCAAGTTGGAATGCAAAGGGTTAAAATGCTGAACAGTGACCTGAACAGGGAGTTGTTGTGTCTCTGAATCCCAGACATACTTTATTAGGACAATCCAGCTGGTTTTCTATTTCTATCTCCTCATTATCAACACGCTTATGGTATGGCCTCTTCCCCCTCACTTCCAATGCCAAGAATTTGGCAGGGACACCATGTGAGGAGGTCAGAGACTGATTGAGAGGGAAAACGAAGTTGAAACTGCAGCAGAGATGCAGAAAGAGGGAGTCCAGTCAGTGAAGAGCTAAGGTTTGTTGTTCACTGTGTGGACACGACCAGCAGAGCTTTTTTTTTTTTTTTTTTTTTTTTTGTGAGCGGTGATTATAGCTCTGTGTGAAATTAAACTACTGACAGGAGGCTTGATGTTCTTCTCACTGGAAATGGTGTAAAACAAGAACAGTTAAGCTTAAGGAATTGTGTATATAAAATCAGTAGAAAAATGAACAAAATCGAATCTTTGATTTCTTCATGATGTTTGGCATCTTTGTATATTTTAAGAAGAAAAAAATCTGAAATTACAGTATTTTTCTTTGAAAAAGCAAAGACTTATAAATAGAAGCAGCATACTGTTAAATTGCTTTATGTGTTGGATCTAGCTTTCTCTGGCTGAGAGAAAAAAAAACAACCTCCAGCAAATGTTCAGAGGAAGGAAGTGGGAGGAAAAAAGTCCTTCTCGCACATTTCCATAGTTTCCATTTCAAAATACATCTATCACTACCTTATGACACATACTTGACATCAACAGGTACATCAATTTAGTATTAATATTGATGAAACCCATTGTATGATAGCATTGATTAAACAGAAAATAAATTTGACATTTTGTATGTCCAAAACCATGAATAAAAGCAGATGGGGAAAATACAGAAAGATTTTCTATAGAAGATCGATCTCTGTTGGGAACAGACCTGTTTGTATTTCTTCAAGACAATACGCAGTGCTTCCCTTCAGTATGATATGGATTATCTCAAAATTGATCTATGGTTAATACTGCACTAAAAAATATTTTTGGTTTTCATCCCTTTACTGGCATTCCCCCTTTACTGGCATTCCCCTTTTACATAATGGAAAACTGTCTGAATGGAAAAGTGAGTTAATTTCTTGTGAGTGGGGGGAGATAGTGATTTTGTAGTTCCTACATTCTTAGAATTCGTATGGAAACGGAGATTATGTGTCCACAAGGTAGGACTTAATCTCAACTTCACAGAAGTCTTTGTCAGACATTTGTTTTCCAGTTTTTACACAATTTATATATATTCATTGCAAATAAGAGGTCAGTGGTGGTCTCTGCATTTAAACTGTTGTGATTAAGGCTGATGTTTGACCCTGTGTTACAGTTCCAAACTCTAGGACAAAATGATCTCTCAGTCTCTGTGTTCAAACCCCAGTTTACCCCTGTGGCACCTGCTGTGTGGTTTAGGGGGCTGTGACCCTCAGTATATAGGCTGTGTGTTAAAAGAAGAATGCAGTGTTCCTAGGAGGCCGTGCTCCTTAGAAATTCTAAATTTCTTGTTAAATTACAGTGGGGGAATATTGTCCTGACTAGCGTACTGTCATGATTTTCTTACAAGTGCTAGTGGTGGTGATGTTTTGATTGCATGGGAAAACCTAGCACTTAAAGGAAGCAGAAAAGCACAATTTAGAAATGGGGGGGGGGGGAGGAGGGGGAAGAAGAGGGAGTGAGAGAGAGCGAGAGAGACTTAATTTGCTGAAAGGATGAAGGAAAAGAAACAAAATTCCTCTTACTGGTAAATTCAGGTACCTCCTTAATTGAACAACATGAGCACATGAGCAGGGTGCAGATAATAGACAAAGGAAAAAGAAAGGATTCACTCTGGGCTGGGATTAGAACCTGGGGTTTTCCAGATGTGAAGAATAATTTATACTTAAAGAACTTATTCTCCTAAAGGAAGGGAGAACATTTTAGTTGAGTTACGCCTGTAAAGCTAATATTTCTCTATTAATTCGTAATTTTAAAAGTACTATTTATGCTTTTATTTTTATACTCTTCACAATAAACTCATGACATTTCTGCCCCCTCATAACAGACACCTAACAATGAAGCAGCTTCAATTAAGAAGCAGAACATCAGCCTCTGGCATCTTATTCTGTTGTTCCATCTTTTTTGCTAGGGAGAATTCATTTGTTTCTTAATTAAGAAAAACACCAATAGCATGAAAAATCTGCTTATGGTACCTGAATGGTAATTAGGTGAAAGGTAAAAAAGAAACACACACATACATTCCAGTAGCAGCCAAAATGAACTTGAGCTGATAAAAATGAACTAAACTACCCTTGCATAAATCGAGGCTGAGAGAAGTGTACAGTCATTATGGCTAAGACAATATGCAAACTATCTTCAAAGAAATCAAATTGCTAGAGTGTTTTCATTTGCATGTATTAACTATTAACATAATGAGGAGAAGTGACATTGGACCCGGATTGTGTGTCTGTTCGGATTGATAACTCTACCGCATCTGCAAACAGGCGCCCAAAAATCAGACTAGTAGTCAGATCAGTGTTGAACTCTGAAGTGCGTATGGTTTTTTGTTGGGGTTTTTTGTTGTTTTTTTGGTTGGTGGTGTTGTTTTTTTTTTTTGTTAGTGTTGTGGGTTTTTTTTAAATATCTGGAACCCAGAACAACATGCTGGGATGTTGAATGCAAGCTATCCTTTTATTTTTATTCTTTCCAAAGGTGATCCTTCTGCTACAAGCACTTACTTCATACTTTCAAGGTACAGATAACAATTTTGAACTTTTTTCCATCATGTCTATTCCCACTTATATAGAAGGATGACTGTTATACGTTAATTTGGAGTTATTGAATGTTTGTGTAATTACTCAGTGATATTTTTTGTCTTTCAAGACTGACCTTATATATCAAAATGTCCTACTTAAACTGTCAATCACTGTGCTCATGAACAGAGAGAAAGCTTAATAGAACTCAGACTTTTGAGAAGTCAGTTGCGTGCTATTTTACATGATTACTTAGGACAATAGCAAGCAATATTTGTGATAGCAGCTGTTATCTGCTTAAATATTGGGAATATATTTAGATTGTTATATGACAGATACTATATAAGAACCTAGATAAATATAGCAAGTTCTTTTGTTAGAAGAAAAAGTAGAAATAATTATAAAAACCGAAGATTTTTTTTCAGAGTATTCATATGAGAAGAAGCATGTAAACTAAATGCAATTTTTGTCATGGTTCTCTTTGCCTCAAATCTTTCCAAAAGGAAGTTATTTCTTGATATTACAGTTCAAATTTACTAAAAGAGTGTAGTTTTGGAAGAAGGTGAAATGGGATGGGAAGCAGGCATATGCAGTCCTTAAAAATTCAGAATTGTTTGCATAATCTGGGAAAAAATATTTTATAATTGTTACATTGTGTTTATATATACACACACATAGTGTTTTTGTGTGAATTATATCCTTTGTTGTACTTCGAGATTGTGACAAAATAGTAAGCACTTTTGCATTGCTAGAAGGAGCACATACAAATTTCACCTGTGAATGTAAACCTTGCTACCAAGACAGGAGGGATTCCCTCGTGGTTCTTTGACTGCTTTATGCATCTGTTTCTTCACATAGCCCAGCCCTCACACTCCAGTCTGAGAGGTGAATCTTGTGAAAACGTGTATTTTTGAAAAGAATATTCTTCAGGCAGCCTGACTGTGTGGGTAAAAGTATGGAAAATATCTGTCTAAATAGTGGTTTATGTAGCAAAAAGTTACCTCGCATAAGCAATTAATACATCTAGAAGAGAATTTAACATACACAACATGTTTAAACTTAATAGCATAAACATTTTCTGTAACGAAATAGACATTGGTCTATAATAAAGGTATTATGATAACCAAACTTTTTGCAGTTATTGTTAGCTCAGGAAGCAGGTGTAACCCAAATTCTTCATTTTTTTCTGAAATTTTTTTAATGTGCTCAAATACTCAGTAATTTCCCCATGTGTTACATGTATGTATTTGGAAACTGACATTGAAGAATTCTGATAACAATTTTTTATTTTACATTGCTAAATTATTATTTTTACTTTGTAACTAAGAGAGATGATCAATGTAGGAACACTGAAACCAAATATTTTCTCTTTGGCAATTTGTGAAAGTTAGAGTGGTATCCCCCACAGTCCATATGGAGGGTATTCTAGTCCTGATTCTGTTTCAGCCTTCAGTCTGAGAATTAGCATATAGTTTGCCGTACTGCAACCTGTTAAGTCTTTTGTCCTTGGAAGATTGGTATAGAAAAATCTCTACCGTGTAGGAGTGGATGTGAAAATGCCTGTAAGAACTTGTTGGGTACAAATCTCTTGTAAGGGCATATTACAGAGTTCCATAGAATGGAGGACTTTGTGAAGGATAATCTGAATTTCAGATTATCTCTACCCATGCAGTTGAAATTTCCGTTTAAAGCTATCTTAAAATTCATTATGCTAACTTTTTACAGAGACAATCCTGATATTGTGGATCATGTTAAAAAAAAAACACATGTAGAAATAAAAATTTTATGTAGATATATTTTACTCATTATCAATACGTTTTCATTCTCTGAAGATCTTACTTGGAGGCTTTTGTTTTCTTCTGTAGGAAAGGAGAAAACTTTCCAAAGAAATCAATAGTTTGTACTATGTTGTTACATTGTGCTGGGCACCTAATAATGATGTAAATATCAGGATGCAGCTGGTAATTAGATACCACAGGTGCTAGCATGTGACATTACTTCCTTTCAATTTTGAAATAGAAGTGAAATCTTAAGTATCATAACATGTATAAAAATCTATCTTTTATCTATATCCACTTCATGAATAAATGTCAGATGAAAAATCTTGTCTGTGTATGTTTTAAATGTACTTCCATTTTATGTTGTTTAAAAAAAATTGAATAAGAGCCAGATATTTCAGCTTTAAAAAGTTTACAGATTTTTGCATATGTAAAACTGGAATGTATTTAATAATTCTAATTAACATTAAAATGTTGCTCAAATATTCAAATTCTCATTTGCATGAAGCCACAAAGGGAAGCATCTTCTCATTAGCTCCCTTAGGATAAGGAGTAAGTATTCATCCTTGTGTATTGGCAATTTTAGTCCCATTTTTCAAATCCAGAAATGAGACGTGTCAGAAACAGCATGCGTGTAAGTGTGTGTGCCTACATGGAAGTCCATTAATATTAGCAGGATTCCAGACAGGCTACTGCGAAGAAACTAAGAAAAGTTTTAGAACATTATATTTCTTACTGAATTTTGAGATTGGTTTGGGGGGGGGGGATTTTTTTCCCCTCTTTCTTGTTACACTACTACAGAATCTTGAATGATTTTGTTTGGTAGCACAGATATCCTAATCATATGGGGGATACCAAGTTGCAATAGACATGCCCTAATTTGTAGGCTTCATTTTCTTTCAGAAGCAGAATTGTATGTGAAATTGTTTATCGGTACATTTTTGTATACGATACGGGGATTTCGATGATCTGGCTTTAATGAAAAGAGGCATTTAAGTCTTACACAGGATTAATATACCAAAAATGCTGTCTGGAAGACCAAATCCACATAGGCAAGTCCTTGGTTTTAGTCCCTACCTTTTATTTATGGAAACTGCTACGCTTGTAGATTTTATTCAAAAATTATCTACTTCCCATTTTGGAAGCTCTATGTTGTTTCTGCTTGTGATTTCTATGTTTTTGATGTCTAGATAGGAGGAACTGTGGAAAATGTTTAACACCAGCCTTTTTTAAATCTGCTGCTTCATGTGGAGGTCAAAGGCCTCAAGCATTTCTTTCACTAAAATGGGAGCAGCGGATAGGAGAGCTGTATGGCAAAGTTTGTTGTGCCTCATAAGACAGAGCTTGGAGCTTGGCTTATGGGATCTATGACAATGTTCAAGCTGGTGGTCACCCATTCATGTCTAATGATAGTCCTGTTTTCCACAGTAAGTGACATAGCTCTGTGCTACTCAGGAAATAGTGTAATAGCATAAGGAATCCCAGTTTCCATTTACAGAAAGTAAAAAAATATTTGTATGATGTTGTAAGTCTGTTAATGTTCTTAAAATAGCATTGTAATTCAAATAATATATAAGAATGATAATGGCTGTAATAATAGTCATAGAATTATTCATATTTTTATAGGTGGATTTATATCCATACTAAAGAATCCCCTGTGAAAAGGGAAGAAATAATCATAAATTTGTAATCTTCAGTGAGAAGGAAGGGTCAATACTGGGTGTGGTGGATCTGTGGGATTTACCTGTTCCTTACTCCTGCATTGAATAAGGGTTCCTGAAAACAATATGTTTATTTGGCTGTGCTGTGTGATTTACTCTTGGCCCTGTATGTAATAGCAAAAAAAGAGTAAGTTGATTTTCCTTAGTGGATATGGTTTGCTTATAGACAAATTGTCATATGACTCTACAGTCTAAAGTTTGCATTTTGTTTAAAATATTTAAAATATTCTATTTTCATTTTTCCGTGAAGGAAAACTGGTGGAGTGCCCCTTAGAAAAAGTTCAAATAGTGATGTTAAAATGTGTTTGGCTTATGACAAAGAAACAAAACTTGATTCCTCTGTTAGTTGTATTTTTTGTAAGAAAGCTCCTCAAGGATTTCCAGGACACGTTCAGCTACTCAGGCACCATTTATATACAAGTTGCTATGCTACCTTTGACCATTGGTGGTACATATTTTGGGAATCTTCTGTTAATACCTCCCCTCCTCCCCCAGGTTTGAATGATTTGTCAGATTATTTTTTTTTAATTTGTAAATCTCCTTATTGGCCAAGATTAACTGTGGGTTAGTGACAGGCACATTGGTCTTTATTGAGGTGTGTGTGGATTTTGTTTGCTTGGTTTTTGTGGGTTTTTTTTGTTACTTATTGTTTTAACATCTCTTAAGAAAGGATATTTCCCCTTAGGTCCTAGAGGGCCTCTCTGTGAAACTTTTGAGGGCCTCTGTCCCTTTAATGTGCATTATCAGTCTCCTGTCTTCTTTTCATGATAGATGTCAGAACAAAAGCAATGCCTAGCTGTCTTGCCAAAGGATTATGCAGAACATTACTGCAGAAACCAACCAGACATTTATAAATTAAAACATAAAAAAGATTGTTTCTTGTAGTCACAAAGTTCGGCTTCTGCTTCCCCCTGTCTGCGCTTTCAGTGCACTGCACTAGATGTGCCGTTTTGGATATCACGTTGAAAAGGGGGAAAAAAAATGAAATGTTGGAGTGGGAATGTCAGAAGGGCATATTGAGTTGAGGTGATCTTCTCAGGAATAGTTTTAGGAGAGTAATGATCTTAAATGATTTGTAGGCTCAGCTTCAGTACTCTATTCGGCATATCTTCTATGCTGTAACCTCCAGAGAAGTCTATTGGCATAGCCCATAGACAGTATTGATGAGGCTGCTGAGGCATACCCTGGTAGCACATGTTTCTCTCAAGGTATCACAGGCAGTAAACAGCCTCAATAGTTACGCCATGGCACAAATGAACTCTCCTAGTGTTCTAATTTCACTAAGGTATTAAATGTGTTGTTACTTGCATAATTTTTTATTGTTTTTTATTTCCAATGCTCTTTAGAGAACATGACAAGAACCACTACTAGTCTATTTTGCTGTATATTAGATTTTGAGATTTAACCTCGAAGAACAAGTAATCGATGGTTCTTCATCTTCTTGCCCTAGGTGACTACTGCAGTGCTTACAATGCATAATGATTGTGAGAATATTAGCTATGTTCTTATGGCTGACAGCAGCTGCTGATCATGTAGGGTGTTCTTCTAGTACAACCTGCAGATGAGATTGAAAACCACTGCTTTTAAGAATATACTTGATGTTCTTTATATCTTAGGGACTTAAGTATATTTTATGCAGAATATAGTATAATCTTTCTAATTTTACTTCCACAATAAATATGAATAACCATGTATCTTTAGGATGTAAGACAAGATGATTTTATTTTCTATATCATTCCTGCTCATGGTGTGGGAAAAAAAACCCAAAACATTAAATGTGGGGAGTGGAAATCAAGATACAATAAAAATTAGCCTGCATGTTTTTTACTTTTTTTGTTTATTTTTACTAAGTTGTTCAGATACGTGATGAGCCTGATAGGAAACCAAAGATACTAAATTCAAATAGAATTAAGATCTTATTAAAATTGTGCTTTTAAATTTTTCTTATAGTTATTTTAGATTAATATTTACAACTTTATACTAAAGTAAGAGAAATGAGTACTTTTTCTGAAATCTAGTGATGACATTGCATGTTTATAAATACCTTTCTAGTGTGGCAAACATTGATCCTTTGAAGCACACACATGAATCTGAATTTGGCTGAGAGCTACAAGTCACGTATCATACATTCTGGAGAGAAGAAGAGGAGGGGAAATATTGTGAGTTGTTCACAAGCAGTAGGTCCCCAGTGATACCACCATTTCCTTACAAAATCGCTAAAGCTGCATGTGCAGCCAGTTCTGAGAAAAACCAAATGATACCCTGAGCAGTCCCTTCCAGCTCACCCTCTCCCACATCTGGGGATTCAAGCCCGCCAGCAGCCTTGTGCTGGCAAACTGTGCAGTTGGTCATATGTCACAGCTCTAATATGCAAGTAGTACTTCTTGCCGTCTAAAACAAACATATCCAAACACCCTTCTTAAGCCACTTCTGTTCAACTGTAGACATGCTTTCCAAGCCCAATGCTGTAAAAGCATTACACTTTTCATATGAAAGTTTTAAGAATCTATGATGTTCACTGCCACAGAGAAGTGTGTACATTCAGTCTTGGAGGCAATAAAGCTTGTAAAAGTGGGAGGATCACACTAGAAATGCCAAATGTTACAGTAATTTTTGTAGAAATATAAAATTCACCTCTGTTTATTTTTGGCTTTGTTTATGGTTGTAGGATAAAATGACTTTTTCCTGGGGTAGATGAGCATGTGTGCAAGGAGAAGGCTGAAATCAAATCCATCCAAATGAAATCTTTCAGTCTCAAGGAAGATTTAATAAAAGACAGTAACAGGTTTTTGGGTTGAGGTTGCAGTTCCAAGTGGATTTATAAGTCACATTTAAGTGGTTTATCTAAACAATTATATTAATGTTCCATAGTTTTGTCTTACTCTTTGAGTATTAATGATCTACTATAGAAGCATATCAGATATTGTCACAAGAATTTATAAATAACTAAAAGACATAGAATATAAACTGTCAGTTTGTAGTTGATACAATAAAACTACTTGAAATTGCTTCAAATATTTAAAGTGTTTTTGCTAGTAAATTGGCTCCCAGCAGTGAGAATGATCTAGCTAGCGGGCTAGGTAGCAGGCTACCAGCCGGAACTGGTCGGTTACCCATGCCATGTGCTAATCAGTGGTTAACCGATAAGCTTCAAAATGAAAGGCAAAGAGAAATTACTTTAGGATATTTGGTACAGTAAGGTAGCTAATATTTCTTCCGATTTTTGGAGGAGGGAATGTGATTAAGATATACTAAATGGAAATCCATACAAAACCAGTCAAATTGTTAAAATATTCAAATATGCCTTACTGTAACAAGAAAGCACTGTAATGTACTGAAATCAGCAATAGAACAGCTGTGTTTTAAAGGACAGTACTTTGAATGTCACTTGACAATTTGCTTTCAATTAGAAGTAATTTACAGGAAGATGCCCACAAGCTAATCTTTACAGGATAATTAAGTTCCATTTTCTTTACTTTTAATTAAAAAGCAGAAAAGATTTAGCTGATCCATAAAAAATGTTCTGTTTAAACATTCATCAGACTTCACACTCTGTTTTTTTTGTTATTTGTTGTAGCAGATGTTATCAAAACTGCAGTCTGCTCTGTTTTAAACCCAGTATATTTGGGAAGTGAAACATGAGTTGCAATAGGCGTGTACAGCTGAGGTATGATCATTTAGCTTCTCTGTATTTGAATAGCTCTAAAATGATATCCATACTCTGGGCTTTAATCTTGCTCCTTCCATTGAGCCGTTGTGGTGAAAGAAAGCGAAGCAGATGAACAGCTCTGGGGATGCTAACAGTATTTTCCTCTTGCTTTGCTTGTTAATTTCCTAATGCCATTAAAACCTGAAGTCTGAATGTAAAGATGAAACCAAGTGTCTGTGCCATTAAATTTCTATGTTAGCAAAGTTGTCTGCATGCCTTTAGAATCGATGAAAAGGAGAGAAAATAAATTCCTTTGCTGATTTCACATTAAATAATAATAAAAAAAAAAGTGCAGTGTAGGTATGAATGTCTAAACACTCAAATACCTATACTGGAATGAGTTAGTGCTAAGTTTTCAAGGAGCGAAGATGTATCTGTTTCTCCCAGACATTTCCTCATCATCTTTGCAGATTTTAAGATGTGAAAGGAAATTTAGTTCTAGATTTTAAATTTGTCCTTTTAAAGCAAATTCATACAGTGGAAAAAATTACACAGTGGGGACTTGTTTAATTTTAAATTGATGGCAGAATGTGTGCTGTGAAAAATTCTACATATAAAATTGAAGCTCTAATACTTTTCTGAAGTGTGAGATCTAATTATTTGTTAGTTTATACTGGCATAGCCCCAGTCACTTCAGTGATCATGTGAGAATTTATATAACAGGGCCATGATGTTAACAAAAATACCTGAATACTTGTATTAAGTCTGAAGTATACTCTTTGTGAATGTTTAACTCAGAACTGACCAAGTTGGCGATTGTTTTCTATAATCACTTTTGCACTGAGATTAAATCATAAAGTCATAGAATGTTTTATGTTGAAAGGAACCTCCAGAGATCATTTAGTTCAACCTCCTGCTCAAACCAGAACCCATATAGATCAGATTCCCAGTCAAGTTCTTCAATATCTCCAAGGATGGAGATTCCGGAACCTCTTTTAGCAACCAGTTCTACAGTTTGACTACCATCAGCGTCAACTCTTTTTCCCTAATATTTAATCAAAATTTCCTTTGCTGTGTCTTTGATCCATTGCCTCTTATCTTTGCGCACGTCCAAGGGTAAGTGTGGCTTTGTCTCCTCAGTACCCTTCCATTAGGTATTTGAAGACAGCAGGAAGAACTCTTCCTAAAACTGGACATCCCAGCTCTCTTGACCTTCCCTTGCTGCAGCCCCTTGGCAGTCTTGTGGTCCTCTGCCAGACTCACTCCAAAACAGTCTATGTCTGTCTTGTACTGGGGAGCCCCAGACTGGACATAGTACTTAAGATGTGGTCTCACTATTACTGAATAGAGGGAAATGAATCACCTGCAGCATAGACTCTTGCTTATGTCCAAGGATGTGTTTGGCATTCGCTGCTGCAAGGGCACTGCTGATTCATGCTCACTTTGTTAACCAGGACTTCCAGGTCCTTTGTAGCAAAGCTGGTTTTCAGTACATTGGTCCCCAGCCTGTACTGGTGCATGAGATTAATCTGTCCCAAATGCAGAATTTAGGATTTGCCTTCATCGAATGTCATGTTTCCGACAACCCACTTCTCTCGGTCTCCTCTGAGTAGCAGCCTTGCCCTCCAGTGTGTCTCAGCAGCTCCTACCAATTTGATACCATTTCAAACTTGCTGGGGGGCATTCTGTCTTATTGTTCAAACCATTAATGAAAATATTAAACCATATTGACCCCTGACGGATACCTCTAAGAGGTGGACTCTAGTTGGATTTGATAGCAACCCTTTAAGCCTGATGATCTAGCCAGTTCTCACTTACTTACTTTATAAGACCACAAATACAACCCATATCTTATGAAGTAAATATTCTTAAAACATTGTTAGATTTTGAAAATGAAAGTATTTTATATATTTTTTTCCATAAATGAATACTAGAATTACGATATCCAAATACACTGAATTGTTCTGAGTTGCAATTATTGAATTAGAAGTTTCTAGACATCTCAAGTTCTTTGCTCTGAAGTTAGCAGATAGATCAACAAGGGCTTTCTAGGTGCTTATGTATTTAAACACAACACCTTTCTAAATAGACCTTGGCATGATTAAAAATATAATAGAACAGCTTTTGATGAAGTCAAGAGCAGTTAACATTGTCTGTAAAGAACACAGAAGCAACTTCCCAGAAATCATCCTCAAATTGAGCTTTTTGAGAATTCGACGTTTGTGGTGGTGATTTGTTGTTGTAATTTGGATGTTTGTGGTTTTTTTTTATAAATGTCTAAGCATGCTTGCTTTCATCAAAAGGCACATGGAGAAATGAGGATACTCTTATGAGTCACATTTAAAAAAGGCTAGAGGAATGTGTGGAAATACATTTGAACATGTGCTTGTTCACAAAGAGTCACTTCATATGCAGTTAAGTAGATGATTTATGGTCACTCTTAGTGTAAGAGTCTTCAGCTATCTAATTGTTTGGCATCCAAGATAAACTAATTATTTAGGTTCCTCTATGGGAAGGGAAATAAATAATTTTAGAGGGTCATTCATTCTTTCAGTTTTGCACCCTACTTCAAGGGTTGCTTTAAACCATCATGCTACTGAGAAAGACAGTGATGACCTCTTTCTTTTGGCTGTCAGTTCTTACGGCTGTTCACATATGGCATAAATGTTTGTGTGTCCGTAGAGTGAACTGGCGGAAGGAACTGTTCCAAGTGAAAACCAGCTTCTCCCCCCATCCCCTGTGGTTCAATTTTAATTCAAATCAATTTCTTTATCTAGTTCACCTGATGGCCACACAAATACTTGTGCTAATCCAACAAGGAAGGCAGCATGACTACAAGAGCAAGCGGAAGGGTAGGGCAGCCTCTTTTGGGAATGCAGCCTGATGGTGTTGGCATAAGGAGATAATGACACTACACTGCTAGACAGCTGTTTTAGGATGGAATCACTCTGTGATACTCAAAAAAATATGGTCTGCTTTGTTTAAAGTAGTAGGTAGTGATATGTAATTAGTGTAGCAGATATAGTGGTTGCTCGTTGCTTATACTAATATTGCAAAAGGCAGCATACTATCAGTATTGAATGGGAGTTTTGTATGAGATACAGCTGCAACATTTTTTTCCTTATATGCCTTAGAGCCTCTTTACTTATGTATGCACTTACATAAGTAAACTTTCTGTGGCTACTTTTCTTAAAGATGTTCTGATTTTTTCCTCATGAGTAAAGAATACAGGCTTGAACTCAGATTAGTGTAAAAAATTATATTCTGTAAATATTTGCTTTAGAAAGATAGAACTAGATAGAACTGAACTGTTTAGTCTTTGTGATACTAGTTGCCTTTGATTGTAAAAACTAATAAATACAATACTGTTGCTTTATTGTGTTTGAGTGTATAGAAAACTTGGTTATCTTAGTTTAGCAATGTAGTAATGTATTCACTACATCGAGATGGTGAGAGTCTTGATGAATAATTTGAGATATATTCTGATCTTTTAATACTGTAAATATAATCTGGGTTGAAGTGTTCCCGGTCACTTCATTAGTGAAGTTCATATAATTTGTTTTGATGGACAGGGAAAATGTGATAATATGCAAAACTATAAACGAAATAGTAAAGCATTTTCCTGCTTTGGATCTGGAAAGTTGAAGATAGTCTATTTTATATTCTTAATTTTCACTAAAAGATGTTAAAATTTCATTGATGTGCCACTGAAATGTCATTTCAAGATGACATTTTAGCATTACGACTGTAGCATGGTTGCCTGAATTTCTATGCAGAGCAAACTTCCCATTTAAGAAATATTTTGCTTCGCTTCAGTGATTTGCACTTAGTCTTGTAAATCCAAAAATATTGTTAAATCAAGAAACAAAATATTATTTCAATGCTTCTTTCACATAAATGTCAACTCAGCTCCTGTTAAATGCAGTTTTTCATGTTTCTACTGCTTTTTCTCTCACTAACAATTTTAGATCAGAAGTTTTAGGGTTGTGATGATGCATCTCTCTCTCCTGTGTTTCATTATGAGGGCCACATGTGTTCTTATGTAATTAAAATAACTCCTTCAGAAAAACAATGCTGAGAAAAAAAAAGAAATTATTACTCATAACTTTTCATCCTTTTGTTAAATATACTTTATGCAGTATTCTAAAATTACAGTACAAATTGTCTAGAAGCATGACGTCTACTTTAGGGAGGAGGGAGGAAAGGGTGGTAATGGAGTTCAGACAAGCAGTAATTAGCTAGACCAATAAATAGGACAATTTATTAAATGATTTATAGCAATAAGGAGTAAGATGCATAACAAATAATTATGGGATTTTTATACCTAAATTATGAGCAGAAAGCCAAGGTGTAGGCAGGAGAAAGTGTCTCAGAAGAAATGTATGTGGATTCATATAATATGATATTAATTGATATTATAATAACTAATATTATTTAGTAGTTAAAATATTAAGCTCATGTGTCTGAGAATATTACAGTATCCTAAAAATCATATTTCACAAAACCAAACCCAGTTAATCTTAAGCATTGAGAAATGTGCATATTTGATGTGTAGTAGACATTTAGTGAGTCTGTGAGAATCCAGAAGGCTGAGGAGGGACTGGAAAGATTTTAAAGTAATAGTTATCTCTTTTGCGTAATATTCAGCCATTTCACTTTAGACTTGCTGTGCTTTAGAAATTTTTATGAATACACAAAAGCAGTCAGAAAAATTTTGTATATGTATAAAGAATGGGGAAATGACACGAGAAAAGGGGAGAAAAGAAGCTCTCTGGGGAAGTGAAGCAGTCTGCATGTAGCCTAAGGAAATGCAGCATCGTGTAATGGAAAGACAGGACAATTATTTGGGGAAGTTGCACTTCATTTTCACCTGGCCTACATACTGTTGCTATTGCTTCTCAAATTTTATTGTTCAGTTGCAGCTAAAAATGTAATTCAGAATAATTTATTTATTATTGTAGTTACTGCAATATTTATACCCAAGGGAGGGAAGAGGTGCTCCCATGGAGTGTGGTGTATACCTGGATGTGCTGTGGTTGCTTTCTTCAAATCTCTTATAATGGATTAGGCATATCTAACCTCTCCTACTGAACGAGTGTCAATCCAATACCTACCACTGAAGAGCTGTTTTGTACAACCAAAGTACTTAAGCATTTTGTGGGAGTGAGTCATCTTACCTGGTGTTAACCATCTAAAAGTTAAGCATCTAGCTAGTTGTCTAAGCTTTCCTTAGCAGTCATGGGGGTGGGCACTTCCTGGGAACTGAATTTTGCCATGATAATGTAGATGTCCAAGAAAAGATGGGATGATCTAAAATAAAGTGGATTAGATTAGACGTCTGATTTATAGGTGCTTAAAATTAGGTAATATGAATCCTTCTTTTACATGATAGTTAAGCATGTATTTTAGATTTTAGAAGGAATAGAAAGAAGGATAAGTAAGTGCTGGTTGTATGTAACACTACCTATAAATTTTAAAAATCATAGTTTGCTATTTACCAGAAGTTAAGCAACAGATCATATCAGAACACAAAGCAAATTCTCACAATCACAGAAATCTGTTTGCTTCAACCAATGATAGGTAGTCTAATCCACATTAAAAAAAAAAAAAAAAAAGCTGCAGCTATCTTTATTTTACCCCTGATACTACATGGTAAACATTTCCTTTCATAAGAAAAGTTTCACATGTTTGATGGTGGGTTTATATGTCTTCTTTTCACCTCAATTTGTCATACTTACATTTTCCTAAGTACTTAATTTCATATTTCATGAGGACAAGACAAACATTCCTGCTTCAAAAATGCCTATGTAAACTAGAACTGTTTTTAAAACAAATATTAATCAACAAATTTGATGATTTTTATAAAAAGATCCATTGAATATTTTTCTGAAAATGAACAAAATATTACAGAAGCTAAAATTTTAATTTTTAAAATAGTTTTACTTTGTGACATATACCTTCTTGAGTTTATACCTGTAATTTTTGGACAGACATGAGAAAAAGTATAACTGCACAAAACTCTGGTATAATCTCTTAAATTAATATTTAAGAATATTTTGTAAGATTTTGTAATTCGTTTAATATTCTAAAATACTTTTGCTTTATTGACACTGTAGTGCAGTGTTCATTTATTTGTTTTAGTAGAGTAAGGCATGTTGTTGCTCCATAGATGTCAAAAGGGTTATAAAAGCTCTTCTGGACCTGTGGGAGGTATACATGTTTAAACCACATTAACATGACATATGTAAATATAATGCATATATGTATATATACACATTCTAAAGGAAATGTTATACTGAGGGCTGAATAACCAATTTCAAAGCAGCAGTACTCTTGATCTTCTCTTTTTGAATATGAGTGCAAAAAGGTATTTATTTTATTTATGTAGCACCTTTCATTATCATCAAAAACCTTGAGGGGCCGTATAAGACAATAAAATCCAACTTGATAACATAAATATAAATTATAAAACAAAGTCCCCAGGATTTTTGAATGGGAGTGGTACCTAAAGGGTAATATCCATCAGAATTCAACTCTCACTTGAAGTCACATGCATGTACCTGAAGGTTTTAAAATTCATCAGAAGGGGATATCTAAAGTCACTGTTACTTTTAGGCTTACTCTTTAAGGAACACAAGGTGGACATAATATGATGACAGTAGGCACAAAGTGCAGCTGGGGGACGGGACAAGACTGGACTCAAAACCTAAATCACTCAAGATGCACAACTCTATTGGTGAAGAGTTTTTTGAAAGTGAAACTAAGATCATACACCTCTAGTTCCAAATCAAAGCTTTCAGTGGAATAGGCACTAAATAAGAACATATCTCTTCACAGGGTGGCCACTCTCTAAAAACCCTTTTAGAGGCCTTCACCTATGGCCTTTTCAAAGCCATGAAGAGATCTGTTTCGATCAGCATAGCTTATTGTGGTATATGTCCTTAAAGATGAGGAAAAAGTCAGGAAAAATGGCAAATTGTCAAAATTCAGAACACTTTTGGTACTATAATTTAGACATAGTAAGAATTCTTTTATTACCAGTATTACAAGATGCCTTCTTGATTCACTAAGTATCTTAGATTTGGGAAGAAACTTAAGCAAATATGTAAAATGAACACAAAAAGTCTTCCCACCATCCTCCCCCTCCACCAGGAAGTCTGAATCTGACATCTTTGTGCCTATGAGAGAAGAAGAATACATTTTTTTTGGTTACAGATAGCCTAGTCTAAGCTCAAACAATCTCTAAGGTGCTGTGGCCTATTAGCTGAGGTAAATGTATGCAATATTTGATACTAATAGTTACTGTTGTGTGACGGCATTAGGCTGTGATGAAGACAGACCTGTTTTTTAAAACATAAGTTGAAGAAAATAGATGAAATTTTTGCAGAGGCATTTACATGGCTTAGGTCCAAATGACTACTCTGATTTTTCCTTTGTAGATCTCTGTAGATCTTTGTAGAATTTTTCCTTGTAGGGGAGAATTCTGCAATTTCTGCAATTTCACAGCCACCAACACAATGATAGATACCACTGCTGAGTACATAGTACAGAATGTGCCAATTATCACGTAAAAATCTACAGACTGAGTTTGCTTACATAGGCACACAGATGGTTAATTAGGTAATTGGTGAATAGGCAAGCAGGGCAATCTATTTTCTTAGGTGTCTACTTGTTATACGACAGCTATTATACTTAAAACATGGAAAACCCTTCCTCCTCCTGAAAGGTACAGTCCCACAGACCCTTTCTCCCAGGAAAGTGTGCAACTACTAGATGATAGAGATGCCTTTGTACTAAATCCTGTGTCCTACTTTCTAGGACGGTCTGAGAGATAAGAGATGTTGGTTATAAACTTAGGAGATCACACATTTTGTTTCTCTCTTACTCTGGGCTTAGTTCTCTTCCCACTATACCATTTCATAATTGAGCAAAGTGGAAATGGTCTTTGTTCGTCTTGTGTTTTTGGCTATATCCACCGTATTTTTCTCAGATTTGTTATGATTGATTCATGCTAGGTATACTCAGGTCAGGCTCTTTAGCTGGAGAAATGTTTGGCTGGAGACTCGTAATTCTTAGACATAAATTAAACAATTGAGCTGTTCAGCCATACCAAGATGGAGGCAGTCATTTCCTGTGCAAAAGCAAAAATTTAAGTAATAAACTTTTTTGTTACTTTAACTTTCAAGAGCCCAACAAGCTAGGCTGAAGTGTTGAGGGTCATAATTTTCAATGTAAAAGCCTGAATGCTGTGCAAGTGCCATATTTGGTTCTAATTTCCCTTTTGGATCTGGGCCTCCTGTGCTTGCAGTAGAGTTTTTGCCTAGACCTACTGACAGATGCCTTTAAAAAACACTCCTTAGGATTCATAAATCTCATCAGTTGTGTGTAATTGGTTTAAAGGCCAGGGACGAGCTTCGACGGGCCGAGGCCAATCGTATGAGATTTAACAAGGCTCAGTGCTGGGTCCTGCACTTGGGTCACAACAACCCCATGCAATGCACAGGCTGGGGGAGGAGTGGCTGGAGAGCTGCCCGGCAGAAAAGGACCTGGGGGTGTTGGTTGACAGCCGGCTGAACATGAGCCAGCAGTGTGCTCAGGTGGCCAAGAGGGCCAATGGCATCCTGGCTTGTATCAGGAACAGTGTGGCCAGCAGGACTAGGGAAGTGATTGTCCTCATGTACTCAGCACTGGTGAGGCCGCACCTCGAGTACTGTGTTCAGTTCTGGGCCCTTCACTACAAAAAGGTCATTGAGGTGCTGGAGCATGTCCAAAGAAGGGCAATGAAGCTGGTGAAGGGTCTGGAGCACAAGGCCTATGAAGGGCTGAGGGAACTGGGCTTGTTTAGCCTGGAGAAAAGGAGGCAGAGGGGAGACGTTATTGCTCTCTACAACTACCTGACAGGAGGTTGTAGCGAGGTGGGGGTCGGTCTCTTCTCCCTAGTAACAAGTGATACGACGAGAGGAAATCATAGAATACCAGGTTGGAAGGGACCTCAAGGATCATCTGGTCCAACCTTTCTAGCACAATCTAGACAAGATGGCCCAGCACCATGTCCGGCTGAGTCTTAAATGTGTTCAGCGTAGCCGAGTCAACCACTTCCCTGGGGAGATTATTCCAATGATTGACTGTTCTCATTGAATGGCCTCAAGTTGAACCAGAGGAGGTTTAGGTTGGATATTAGGAAAAATTTTTTCACTGGAAGGGTAATCAGGCACTGGAACAGGCTGCCCAGGGAAGTGGTTGAGTCTCCATCCCTGGAGGTATTTAAAAGATGCGTAGATGTGGTGCTTAGGGACATGGTTTAGTGGTGGAGTTGGCTATGAACATACTTGCTTTTCTTCTGGCAACAGTCAAGCTTCACTATAGAAGCTTTCACATGAGATCATCTCTGCTGCTTCTCGTCTTTAGCTTGGCCCTTTCTTCAAAATATTTGGACCTTAACCAAAGATACGAATTTAAGTATGGGGAGCCTGTCAGTCTGCAGATTACTGCATATTCTCTGCTAATGGAAACAGCACATCTTTTATGAAAGGAGAATTGGGATCATCATCAAATAGAGTAGGCAAGTAGTAACTCCATTTGTCTGGTCAGAGTCATCAATAAATAGTTTCTACCTTCTCTTTCGGGTGTTGTGCTAATACAGAATTTTTCGCTCTTTGTAGTGTACAGTTAGGAAGATTTGCTGCTCTGCAGAAACCATGTTGTATTCTCAGTAATACATACTGGTATATTTTGTTACAGTTAAATTTAGGAAGTTTTCTTAGGGTGAAAGATGAAAGAAGCAAAGTTGGGGCTTGAAGTTGTGTATAGATTACTTAATAGTATTGCTAATTGCTCTTGTGGAAGAATACTTTTGGTGACTAGAATCTCAGGGGTGTTTGGGATTTTTATCAACCATCAACATCAGTACATTCTCTTTTAAAGCCAGGTTAAACCAGATGATCTGAAGGAAACAGATTAGTTAACTCCTTGTATTAAAGACATATATTTTCTGTAGTATCTACAGTTGAAAATAAAACATATATTACAGAGATGTAGATTTTTATTTTAATACCTAAATAAAATGTAGAGAAAATAGTGCTTTACAGTCTCCTCGTGTTTTAAACTTGAAACGTGACCATTTTCTCCTTGTTTTAGCTTCGCGTCTACATTTTGACCTGTGTGTAGAACATATATGTAATCTGTAAGCTTTCAGACAAAAATAAAGTGCAATAAACACTACCTAGAAAATGGATATCACAGTCAAGTAAATTGGCATGCACAGTTGGTTTTGGGCAAGGAGAATTAGCTCTAGTAAGTGTGTTTTTTATTGGTAAAGTCTAGAAAATGTTAGTTTTTGGCATAGTGATGTTTTATTAATGAGGTGTTTTTCTGCTCTATTACGAGACTTGCAGTGGGTGACAATTTCACCTTGTGCTGCATGCTAAAATTTGCAAACAAGCAATTAAGCCTTTTTCACTGTTTGTGCGTCTAGTTGTTAAGATCAAAATTGAGGCATATGGTTTAAATGTTTCTTAAAAAAGAGGTTAAGAACTGATTTTCCTTAATGTATCCCATATATTTTGGTACTTGGTGATAAAATAAAATTCTGTCCTGCAGAGGACAGAATAGTTGATAAATATCAGGTAAACTGAATAGGAATTACTAAAATTACCCATATGTAGTGAAAATTAGTAAAAGGAACCATAATTGTAAACTGAACATTTTTTTTTGCCTCACTTTGTATCTAGTGAACTACTGAAGTCAGTTACTGTGGGCTTGGATGGGTGTAACTGATGGCAGAATCTGATCAAAGTGCCATTGCTTACACTCTCAATTACTTGCACTCTTGATTAACTGCATCTGAAGAAATAAAGGCTAGGTTCAAAATCACTCCTGAAACGGCTGTGTTTTGCTTCTAGTCTTACATGGCCATGTGTTTATAATTAGCAGACACTTTGCATTTATCATGTGTTTGTCATGGTTTAATTCCAGCCAGCAACTAAGCACTACACAGGTGCTTGTTCACTCCCCCACATTGGGGTGGGGGAGAGAATTGGAAGGGTAAAAGTGAGAAAACTCATGGGTTGAGGTAAAGACAGTTTAATAGGTAAAGCAAAAGCCACACACACAAGCAAAGCAAAGCAAGGAATTCATTCACTGCTTCCCATGGGCAGGCAGGTGTTCAGCCATCCCCAGGAAAGCAGCGCTCCATCACACGTAATGGTTGCTTGGGAGGACAAATGCCATCACATTGAGACTTCCCCCTTCCTTCTTCTTCCCCCAGCTTTATGTGCTGAGCATGACGTCATATGGTGTGGGATATCCCTTTGGTCAGTTGGGGTCAGCTGTCCCAGCTGTGTCCCCTCCCACCTTCTTGTGCACCCTCAGCCTACTCACTGGTGGGGTGGGGTGAGAAGCAGAAAGGGCCTTGACTGTGTGTACGCACTGCTCAGCATTAGTGAAAACATCCCTGTGTTATCAACACTGTTTCCAGCACAAATCCAAAACATAGTCCCATACTAGCTGCTATGAAGAAAATTAACTCTATCCCAGCCAAAACCAGCAGTGTTGTATTAAGATTTTGTTATACTTGCCTTTCTAGAGTCAAAATTAACACTTTGATCACTTTTTTTCTTAAAGCAAAGCTTCATGAAAAGGCCCAAAGGTTTGAATTAGGAGCAGTTACAGCTTCTCTTCCTGGCTTAATTGTAACTTAGTTGATTAGCAAGTACTTTGTGACAGGCAGTAAATTTCCATAGGTTGATGTTGCAGGGCTTACCTATCAAACAGAAATGACCTAGAGGGCGAGTACCTGACTGCTTCCTCTGACAGCGTTTGTAGACAGGCTTTATTGCAGATTAGGACTCTTCACTTTCAGAGTTTAACAAGCAGCTGTGGGCCTAATCGTGAAGCTGAATAGAGACAAGGGACACACGTTTGTAGTCTGAGGCAGTGACTCCTGTCCTTTCACGAACAGAGGCCAAAATGCAATTTATACACTGGTCTTGAAAGCTGTATCCAGTTCTCATGGTGTTTGCTAAGTTTCTTACTTTCATGAATGAATTGGAATTTTCTCTAGGATGTTCGAAGACTGCTCTGTTCTGTCAGAAGAGATAATGAAGAGCTTTAATATTAATGGTGAGACAATGATTCTGACAAACTTGCTTTTATACTTTGCTGAAGAAAAATGATAAAATGATTGTATCTGCAAATTGAGTAGACTCTGATGAACAAAATTAGGAACAGGTGAAACTTGCTGATTCCAGGACTGCTGAACAATCAGCCAGAAATGTGTGATGCATTATCATGTGTTCTTATTATTGGTTTGGATTATTATCGGTTGATATCTTTCCTGATGGCCTACTTGGTTTATTCTTACTCTGATATAAACACAAAACTTGCTAAGAGCATCTGAAGTAATTGAAAATATTTTGTCTGCTTCAGTGAACATTAGGTCTGGTTGCAATAAATACGAGTATTTACAGGATAAGTCAGTTGTGTGATTCAGCACATATTTTAAAACTTCAGGAAATACCACTCAACCATAAATACACTCTACCTACTGTTTCTCAGATTGGTGAATGAACATATAGTTGGAAAATGACCATTTTTCCTGCTTCATTGTAATTTATAGCTTTTAGTGCACCCTGTTCCTATTACGTAATATCTTCTGTCTCAGAATGGAAAGTAATAATAGGTCTTCGCATTTCTATAATATGTTATCCAGTGTCAAAGTACTTAACAGCGTTAATTGATCAAAGCTTGCTACGTGGCTGTGGGATTGGTAAGGACTCCATTTCTGAAGTGAAACCATCACTTAGTAAAAGAGTTGTTTGCAGAGAGGTTGCAAGCGCAGATATCACTCCAGATGTGTTCCTTCTATGAAGCCTTCTCCCTTTCAATATTTTCTGTGCCTGCCAAGTTTCTTACAGATTGGCACCTCATTCTTTTTCTTTTTATCTTTTTTTAAATAATTTTCAGCATTTACAGTGTGGTACAAGTATTATCACTAGATAGTTCCTTTTCAGGACTGAAGCACTGTAGATGCCAAGGACAGGTGTCAGACTTTTAAAAATGTAGATATCTGCCTTAGCAGGTTACCCTGAATATCTGTATTAAATATTTCAGCCCTCCTCCCTGCTCTAGTCTGCAGGAGGCGTGTGTTCCTTCAGCAGGTGATTCATGACTCTCACACTGAGGTTGGAGAAAGCAGGGGTACCTGGTGAGTATCACAAACCGACTTCGGAGCTCCATGGAGGTGTCATGGGGCTTGAGCAAAGTGCCACACACTGTGTCCTTCACTCCTTGGAGGATCAGGCTGAATTCTCTTCTGAGATTAGTGATTTAGCTGAATGTATCTGCCCTCTGTCAACTGACTGCTGTAATCAGGAGGCGAGCACAGTTTTTGCTAGGCATCTTTGGGTCCCATTGCACTTCCAATCTTGGCTAAAATTTGGTCACTCTACAAGCTAGAATCATTTTACTTTTGATAATAACATAGCCCATTTGGTACATTCTTGAAATGCAGATCAGTGAAACTGAAGCATTGTTTTACATTAGTAGACTTGCTGCTATTCTACAGAGGCAACTGCGTTGTATTGGGTTTTACACTTCATGCTTTGTTTATCTGCCTTCAGTAAATGATTTCCCTGGGCAATATCTTATCCTTACATCATATTTCTGGTATCTCAGTAGCATATGTTGTACCCATTGGAGTATACTCAGTAGTAATGTCTTCATGATGCTTTCTAATGTCTTGTCATCAAATTGTACATCCATCTTGTGCTTAAAGATAAACAGATAGAATTGCTGTAATCCAAAGAGCCCAGCCACAGCTCTTGTTCTGTGTGAGAGTAGCTCTAAGAACAGTGACTTTCTGTATCTCTCAAGACCTTATTATTAAATCCTATGAGCTTCGGATCAATCATACTTATTAACTACACCAAGAATTCTGCTTTTGCTCTGTAAGGTCATGTAGGACTGATCAGTAAGTTACAGCTGATTTTTCAAAACCGTAGCAAGCTGTATTTCTCCATCCAGGTCTAGTGAGCTTATTGTAGGGAACACTTACTGTTTAAAGAAAGGTGAATTATAACAAAGGTATTTCAACAAACAAATAATTCCATGATTTAGAAATCCAGGCCAGGAGTCCTGGCTCATGAAGTCCTGCCCTAAAACACACTGAAATAAACAGTAAGTAAAAGATATTGCAGGATTTAATGTTGATGTCAGTGAGAACTTATTTCTTGTCTTTTAATTTTCTTTAAACTTCTGTAGTCCTGAAAAAATGTTATATGACTGAAAGCAGAAAATAGGTTCCTTCAGCATTCCTTTGTAAGCAACTTTGTATCTTACTGTTATTACAGATTAATAACTAATACAGAGTATATTTAACAACTAAAATTAAATATAATTTTTATGGAAAATTAATATTTTCATGTGATGAAACAGGGATAAATGTCTGAATCACTGCAGCTGCAAAGCTCCACATAATAGCAAATGAGGAAAAATGTTATTTAAAAGTGAAACCCTAGTGTCACTGGTTACCTCTGCAATAACGCGTTAGATTTCCAGAAGTGAGACCAATACTTTGAAATAGAGCCTTGAAGGATAGAAGCTTGGCTCAAAGCATAGATTCAAATTTAGATGAATGTCTGTACTGTGTGTCCAAGCTTTAGTCTTGAATTACAGGCTGCAGCTGTTTGGCTGAAGAGGTAACAAAATGTGTGTTAGGTAGTCATGTATTGACCAACACGGTTCCATAGGCAGAATTTTGTAAGCATTTTTCCAAGAGGGGAACAGCCTTCTGTGCTTTAAACTGTGCTATCTGGTTGAAGATTTATGTTGTAGCAAATAAAATAAGACAAAGGCAGTTCAAACAGTGGTAATGGTGTGCCAGTGTATATAAAAATATACATATGGGATCATAAATAATAATAATAATAATAATAATAATAAAACCAGTTTTTGTAGGTAAGCAGTAACTACAAATGTATTGTAGAAGTGAATTATAACATTTCATCTCGGGTCCTGAGGAAGTTCTGACTTTCATGCCTATGGATATCTTTTGATAATTATTTCATTGCTCCTACAGATCACAAGTTAAAGATTAGAATTTCCTGTGGAAAGCCCAGTCAGGGAAGTCTGATTGTAAGAGGAGATTGTGGGAATTGCACTTTTTATTATTTGGGAGTTAGGAGACAGAGATAGTTGAACAGTAATTTGAACAGAAATTTGATACTGGTTGGATCTTTTAAGTTTATTTAAAAAATTGTGCTTAATATTATTAATTACTGTAAAAAAGCACATAGGAATGAAATGCATGTGTCTTTGTGATCAAGTTTATGGTTATATTTGATGGAGTAGGCATTATTATTCTGATCTTATAAAATAATTAAAAAAACCTCTCAAGACTACAAATAATAGTATACTGAAAGTCACATATCCTTGGAAACAGCAGATGCCATAGAAGCAAGGTCTTTAATCTGCAGTATTGTTCTTTCTTGCCTGTATTCAACTTCCTGTGCAGTCTGGATTGTCATTCCCTGGCATGTTGGTTGTAAATAGAAATACTTGAAGAGATCAAGTGAATATACTTCAAGAAAATAAATATGGTTGTTTCGCATTTGTTTGTAGGAGACTGTCCTCTTCAGCAACAGTTGTGGTATGGCTGAATGAAATTGAGGCTACTAGAAGCTACTAGCTGATATTAGAGACTTCCCCATTTAGATTCTTAAATAGCTTGTTGGGAAAATGGAGGATATATTTAGTAAGGTAAATAATTCAAAGCAATGGTTTCTTCAGCAAAAGGTGACTTATTGGATATTTTAGGAGTGGTGCAACACTCAAGCAGAACTATGTATGCCCTCCCTTAGAAAGTGCTGAGTGTCCCCTCAAAATGCAGGTAAGCCAGGTAGCAGTGTCACAGTTTGTCCTTAGCTGCCATAACTTCCTTTTCTTGGGTCCTTGTTCTTGATGACTGATGAAATCACACTGGATACAGGAATCTTCACTACAAAATTCTAAGACATTTGTTTGCATTAGGAGGTTGTATGGTTCAGAGGACAGAAGAAGGCTTAACAAAGTAAATTATAGTTTATAAATTACAGTAAATTATAGACTTCACCATCTTCGACAGACAAGAAACAAATAAGCTTTTGTTGTTTTCAGGTAGGGAGCTAATTTTTTATACAAAAGTTTTAATTTTCAAATTAATTTTTTAGTCTGCATTGGCCTAATTTTTATTGGAAAAGTTTCATAATTTTGGAAAGTTTTTGCCCTGTGACATCTCAAATTAAGGTCACTTTTCACTAGATCTGTCGTCATATAGTGTGTGCGCACCACAAAAGATAAGCACTTCCAGTGGTGCAGAGCAGAAGAGCTGGCAAAGGACAGGGCTAGACATTTGGCTAAAGATATGTTGGCTTGCTTCCATTAGGAAGAATGTTAAGTAGTACAGTGCCCAAATGCTGCTTGTAAGGTAAACCACATAAGGTTCAGTTTATCCACCGTTGAAGATTAAAGGACTTGAATCATTCCTGGAGGGTGTGGTTGGGGTTTTTTTGTTTGTTTTTGTTTTCTACCCCTGTGGTCTCAAAGAATCCAGATCTGACTCAGAACAGTAAGTGATTAAACTTGGTGGCTAAAACCCACACTTCCTCTCTTGACAGTAAAGAATATGCCCCTTCTCACCTTTGAGATGAATTAGAGGTGTTAGTACTGTGGCTTGTACTTTATGGTTTATTTCCATATTTCCAGAGCTTTTTAAATGATTCCCAATTCATAAGGAGGATTTATGAGTCTAAAAATATATAAACCTTCTGGATGGTACCTAAGATCAGTTTAGGCTCTTCTCTTGAGTAACACTAACTATTACCATGAAATAATAAAACAACCCACAAAAGTCAGTGTAACATAAAGCAATATTGTTTTATGGCATAGTGAATATTTTACATTTAATTAACTTTTTTTTTTTTTTTTTTAATAAGAAAGATCCTCTAGAGAATCGGGATAAAATGGGAAAAAAGCAAGAGAAATGAGGGAAAGAAAATTTGGAAATCTTCTGCCAAAGGAGAGAAGCACCATCCACATCCCACAAGCCATTATCATTGTCGTGGTTTAATCCCAGCTGGCAACTAAGCCCCACACCGCTGCTCACTCACTCCCCCCAGGTGGGATGGGAGGGAGAATCAGAAGAGTGAAAGTGAGAAAACCTGTGGGTTGAGATAAAGACAGTTTAACAGGTAAAGCAAAAGTCACACACACAAGCAAAGCAAAACAAGGAATTCATTCACTGCTTCCCATGGGCAGGCAGGTGTTCAGCCATCTCCAGGAAAGCAGGGCTCCATCACGCGTAACGGTTACTTGGGAGGACAAACGGCATCACTCCATATGCGCCCCCCTTCCTTCTTCTTCCCCCAGCTTTATGTGCTGAGCATGACATCATATGGTATGGGATATCCCTTTGGTCAGTTGGGGTCAGCTGTCCCAGCTGTGTCCCCTCCCACCTTCTTGTGCACCCCCAGCCTACTCACTGGTGGGCTGAGAAGCAGAAAAGGCCTCGACTGTGTGTAAGCACTGCTCAGCATTAGTGAAAACATCCCTGTGTTATCAACACTGTTTCCAGCACAAATCCAAAACATAGTCCCATACTAGCTGCTATGAAGAAAATTAACTCTACCCCAGCCAAAACCAGCACATTCTCCACGCTTTATTCCATACCATTTATGTCATGTTCAGGTACCACACTATCCAATACAACCTCATTAACCACCATCCCCATTCCCATTCTTTGATATTATATACAGATATCATTCCCTTAGTCTATGGACCACCCCTATAAAATGTCTTTAAAATGTCCACAGATGTCCACAAAATGTCCACTGAATTCATTTCCTCCATGACTTGGGGCTCCATCTGTGACGGTGGTCACTCAGGACAGGAAAGCTGGTGTGTTGCATGGAGTTACTGGGCACCAAAGCCGTCTTGGGTTGGGACACTGCACTGCTTCTTGTAAGGCTTGTCCTCCATTGGTTCAGGTGGTTCCTGCTATAGTAATTCCTATAACATGCAACTCAAATCATGGGTTACAACAATTTAAAGGTATTTCCATTACAATCTCTACCTCTGGTCCCTTTGTGCCAGGTTATAGGGTTTAACATTGCAATGAACTATTCCCCTTGCCCCTGCTCCAGCTTGGACTTATCCACAGACTGCAGTCCCTTAGGGATGTGCCTGCTCCAAGTGGAGCCTTCTCTATGAGCCACAGTCTCTCCAGGGGTATACCTGCTGCGGTGTAGACTTATCTGCAGACATAGTCACTTTGAGGTTCAGCTGTTCCAGTGTGACCTTATCCATGGACCACAGTGCCTTCAGATATATACCTGCTCCAGTGTGGCCTTACCCACAGCCAAAGTCCCTTCAGAAGTAAACGCGCTCCAGCATGGCCTTATCCATGGCTGCAGTCCCTGCAGGGGCGTACCTGCTCTGTCGTGGGCTTATCCATGGCCACACACTTTGAGGTACTGCAGCATGACCTCATGCACAGCCACTGATGCTTCAGGATGTATCTGCTGCAGCATGGACTTATCCACAGCACAGATGCTTTGAGGTGTACCTTCTCCAGAGTGGACATATCCTTGGGCCACAATCCCTTCAGAGGTATACCTGCTGCAGCACAGACATAACCGTGGTCACAGAAGCTTCAAGATGTGCCTGGTCTGATGTGGACTTATTCACAGCCAGAGACACTTCGGGGTGTCCTGCTCCTGCATGGACTCATCCACAGGTGACAGTCCCTTTGACTTGAGTTCACATTGGAGGTCCAGCCTGTCCAGTACAGCAGCACAGAAACAGCAGCGATGCCCTGGCCATCTGCCAGCCCAGGCGCATGGCCATTGCTGTTATCAAAATGTTCCCAGGCACAGCAGAGTAAGATGATAAGCAGTACAGCAGTACAGCAAGCAGTGAAAGCAAAAAGCAGCCGCTAATGAGCACTAGAGTCTAATACACAGTAAGGCAAGAAAGCCCCATAGCAAGCACATGAGCCTGTCAATTAATAGCTAAACAGCAAAACCAGCTGTAAATTTGATCTAGCACATTCCAATCAAACCTGTCATTATCTTGAACCCTTTGAGCCCCATGTTGGGCACCAAAAAGGACTGTTGTGGTTTAACCCCAGCTGGCAGCTAAGCACCACACAGGTGCTCACTCACTCCTCCCTAGTGGGATGAGGGAGAGAATCTGAAGAGTAAAAGTGAGAAAACCTGTGGGTTGAGATAAAGGCAGTTTAGTAGGTAAAGCAAAGGCTGCACACACAAGCAAAGCAAACCAAGGAATTCATTCACTGCTTCCCATGGGCAGGCAGGTGTTCAGCCATCCCCAGGAAAGCAGGGCCCCATCACATGTAATGATTACTTGGGAAGACAAATGCTGTAACTCCAAATGTCACCCCCTTCCTCCTTCTTCCCCCAGCTTTATGTGCTGAGCATGATGTCATATGGTATGGGATATCCCTTTGGTCAGTTGGGGTCAGCTGTCCCAGCTGTGTTCCCTCCCACCTTCTTGTGCACCCCCAGGCTACTCGCTGGTGGGGTGGGGTGAGAAGCAGAAAAGGCCTTGACTGTGTGTACGCACTGCTCAGCAGTAGTGAAAACATCCCTGTGTTATCAACACTGTTTCCAGCACAAATCCAAAACATGGCCCTATACTAGCCACTGTGAAGAAAATTAACTCTATCCCAGCCAAAACCAGCACAATCATACAGTGATTCAACTATGTGTTCAACAAGTATTTATTTCCCTCAGAGGCCTGACATACCACCTGTTTCACTTTGCTGTGGCACAGGGACTGTCCTCATCATAGACATATTTGTCATTTTTAAACTGAGTAGAAACACCAGTGTAGGTATGCACTGATTTATTGTTGCACTTCTTGTGTATGATTCTGGTGACTGTCAACTTCAGTCAGCAATGAGTGGTTCTTACTGTCCATCTTCAAACTAAAATCTGACTGACAGCAGATCTCCCCCATGAATGATTCTGAGGTTAGTACGGACTGTTGATCCCGGTTTGAGTATATCAGAGTATATTTTGAGTTTCCATGCATTTTTGATAGCCTTGTTTAACACTGATTAGATCAAGAAATATAAAATGTTCTCTTCCAGCCTTTTTCAAAGACAATAAATCTTGAACAGATAAACACCAGATATTTTTATTGTTCCGGTTATGATTTTCACTGGAAGTACGATATAAATGAAACTATGTATCTGCTATACTCACTAGTTTTCATACTTTTTTATAGATGTAATCACATTTAAAAAAAAAAAAAGGGCTTCTAGAGTTGGTGTAAAAATTATTCAGAATGCTGGGATTAGCACTGTCAATTAGTAGACCTCTTATAAAATTAATTTTATATTAAATTGTGTTGAAAACCATCAAACCTTTGAGGAAGGTTTCCCTCCTCTTCATCCCCTTCATCCCTGCCACCCCCAGGAGTTAGTCTTTTGTAAAGATTTTAAAGAAAACTCAGTTCTTAAAAGCGTAGAAATAGTTTTCTTTAGGTTAAGTCATGTGTAAGAACATAGTGGTACTTAGCTACACAATTTTCCAAGATGCTTAAAAACCAATCTGATTTCCTTTTTGCCCTTTGGTTCAAAGAAGATATTTCTAAGGACTTCTTGTGTTGCAATTCCCACTCTATAGCTTTGTGTCAGTCAGATAATAGGGCTTAGTTTTAAAATACTTGTCCCTGATGCATTTTTCTCAAAATATATCTGAAGTTAACCTTTTTTGTATTCTATTAGTATTCATTTCCTCTTACCTTTCATGTAACTAGTTTGATGAAGATACTCATAAAAACCTGTTGGTGTTACAAATGTCTTTGTCTGTCAAGAATAAGATATATATGATTTTGAAGAGGATAACTATCAAAGTTTTGAGTCTTCTATTGTGGTAAAGTACACCAGTAATAACCAGAGCAAAGAAGTAACCAAGAGTAACAGCGATGTTAGAAGACAAGTTTGCTTGTCAATTAATTAGATTAATTTATTTTTCATTAATTAATACAAGTAATTAATTAATGGATCTACCAACACAATACAACTTAGTTCTATACAGTACCAGCTGCACTCCAAAATGGTTTTGTTTTCCTATGTATTTGTTTCTAACAAAAAGTATTTTCTTGGTGCTACAGTCTCTTGCATACGTGTGGTCATAAATCAGCTGTACTGGTCTAGAACAAAGGGCCTTCTTCCTGGCAGGGGCTAGCAGCAGTAGGGTCTTCTGCCTTACCCTGTTCTTGGCTCTGAGGCTTAAACCAAATGTGGCATCTTTATGTTTGTATCTTATGTTGGAAGGCTGTGCCTCACGAAGTGTGAGATTTGAACAATATTCCGTTCTAGGCACAAAGGCTTATGAATGTCATGATGGACGCCTGCAGAGTGCGTGAGGAGGAGAGCACCATGAGAGAGTCTGGTGACAGGGAAGAAAGCACGTTTATTTTTTTGAAGACTGATCCAAATTTCTGTTTACAACCTTACCCCCTTGCCCTCTTGGTTTCTTTTCTAAGTTAAAAAACAAAACAGATTCCTTCATCTGGTATTACCTGTTTTGGTGAAGGCACAAATATGTTGGTTTGTATTGTGTACTACTCCCTGAAATTTGATATTGCTTGCCAGAGAAAGCTGGAAGGACATCTGAAGACATTAACTGGCAACAGAATAACCCTTTAAGGATATTTCAAGCCTGGATATTGATGATGAGAAAAAAATCCTATTCTGAGTGTTCTTTTGCAGGGACATCAAGAAAACTCTCAAAAGGGTGCATAAAAAGTAGCAAAAAATCCAACAGCCTTGTGCTAAACAAGTAGCAATTAAATGTTAGTAGTGACATGATAACGATAGTTTCTGCAGTAGTATTGGCATAATAGTCTAATATTATTGATAGTCATGATATAGGAATCCACTGTAAAATGTTTAAAATTAAAGTGTATTGACCTGTTGTATTTGATGGCAGCTGAGTGGCAATGATGGCAGAGGAGGGAGGAGGAGGAAAGTAAAACATAAGAGAAAATTATTAGCCAATAAAAATGAACATCATCTTCTGACTGCCATTCCATGGTCTGGTTCTCTTACCTTGAAATCTTGAAATATTTTCAAGTTCTTTGGCATGAACTGGGGAGATAAACCACAGTTCCTCACCTCCTTAATCTTCACCCACAGGAGTAACAAAATATTGTAATGCATGGTGACATTTCATATCGCTGCAGACTATAGTGTTTTATACTTCTGTTTTTAGTACCAATGTCTCTTCCATAAAGATGTCAATCTTGAAAATCTAATTATTTTCAGAAGAATTTCTGTTACCATGTGGCATGACAATGTTACACAGCCTGTGACAAGCAGTGCGGCGAGCTGTTTTTAGTGTTTCCTTCTCTATTATTAGCCATGGCTGACCATTATTATCAATAGTGCTATTATATTTCATACTTTGCTTTCAAACCTCTTATAAAAGCAGTCTTGAAGTTGACAGTGTTTAATAGTACAACTTACTTGAGTTGGTTGTCTGTGTGTCTGTAATGGATAACATCCAATTCAACCCCTAGTTTACTCCTGGATACTCACTGTACTCCAAGTGTCATGGGTTCCCTCTCTTTTTCCAGAGCTCTCTGTGGTGTGCCAGTCTCATGTAATGTTTGCTATCTTCTGCCTTTTTGATCAGTGTGAAGCAGAAATTGTGCTATATTCAGTTCTACTCACTTTAGTACCAGAAGATGTCAGAAAAAAAAGAGGAGGGTGCTCAAAGCATAAAGCAGTGAGATATCTGAGTAACTCTTAGACTGTAGTATGTGAGAAAGATTAAATTCTAAGAATGCTTGCCTTTCAGTAAGGTGATAATTTAAAGGGTCATGACAAAAAGCTGTTAGTATTTGAAGGTATAAACATCTAAAAAAATGTAGTATCTTTAGAGTAGTTATAATGAATAGGAATGCATTGAAACTGAAAAGAGAATTTTTGTTGAACATTAGGCAAAACGCTATAATGACTTCTTTTCCATTAAGGAATAATTGTTTTAAGGAAGTTGTGTAAAAGCAGTGTCTTGATCTTTAAAACTGAAATGAGCAAAGTATGACAGCAGTATCAGAGGATCAGTTCTGTGTTTCCAGGGCAGCACTGGCATGGTATAATCGGCCTTCCTACAGGCTAAGTTCAGTGGTACCGAACTCAGTTAACTAGGCATTACTCTTTTATGAATACCATGTGCAACATTAAACAAAATACTGCAGTGGATCTTGCATGATTATTAAACATATTGAACCTCTAAATGTTATACTTTCGAAGTTAAACAGGTATTGCGTATACTATAAAAACCATGACTTCCATTATTACAAAAATAAGTTCAACCTTGCATTTCAGCAGTCGCACACTGTTCAGGAGCCAGGTTTATAGGAAACTTAGTTTGCAGTAAATTTAAGTTGGAACATGTATGTAAAGTGAGCTTTGCCTTTCTAGGGATTTGCTTGTGCATGTATGAAGAATGTCACATGAAGAGCGTCAGTGAGATTTTCACATGCTTGAAGTAGAACACCAGCAGACAGAAGAAATGCATTTATAATGTAAAACTCAGGGAAAGATGGGAGTGAAGAACTTGTCTAATGTACAGTCAAACTTTCTGTGGCCCAAACTCAGGCAGTGTTGACTACATTCATGGATCTGTTGGACCTATTGCCTCAGTGCTACAAATGGCCTGTATGTAATTAAAATCTCACTAGAACATTCGTTCTTGATTTGATGATTTTGGAGGAATTCAAGATATTCTTATTTTTTCACCTTTAAGTCTATTTGATGCTGGGGTTGGAAGTGCTAGAATACTAAAGAGGGCTCTCTTGTATTTGGCTCTTGACGAGATAGTACAAGAAAATGTGCAACATCTGATATTGCAGAATTGCAGAATGGTTGAGGTTGGAAGGGACCTCTGGAGGTCATCTTGTCCAACCCTCTGCTCAAACAGAGTCACCTAGGTCAGACAGATATATTAGTAACTATGGCAGGAAATTTTAAAAAGGGGCAATTATTTACTGGCAAATGTTTTGGCAAATAAGATTTTTTTCATTAGAGGGAATTACATTTGACAAGAAGTCTGTTAGGGAAAAGAGTTTTAATTTATTTTGTGGATTAGTCCTTTAGTCATATTTTGACATTATTTCATGATAAAGCAATAGCAGTAGTACATAATTGTCACTGCTCTTATTCACATCATAAAATGACACAGTCTGATAGTTGCTAGAAATGTTTTATTTTTAACATGTTAATACAAACAGGAAACATTATGATGTAAGAATACTGAGATGTTTCCATAAATATTAAATGCCGTGTGGAAGGATTTAAAATACAAAATGATAAAATTCAATGCTAAAATTTAATAGTAGTGAATGTGTCATGGAAAAACATAGGAATGAAAAATAGAACTAAGACATATAGAATGACATTCCAATCTGTAATTTTTTTAATAGTTTCTTCCTATACCAGACCTTTTCAAAATACTTAGCTCTACAGAAAGTTTTTGAAAGTGTATGTTTTGTCAGTTAAGATACTTCTAAATATTTAGAAGCTAATTTCTTTTGGAAATCAATATTTGGAATTTAGTTTCTTAGTTATCTTTTTGGGGCAGCCCTAGCAATTTAAGATTACTTAGAGTAATCTCCAAGTTTTGTAAAATAGAGCACTGCAAAGTGATGCAGCTGTATTAGTTGAGCTTTTGAAAGGCTTCTTTGAAGTGTGGAGTTTTAGTTGTAGGGTTTTAGTTCAGTTTAAACTGGCACTTCCATGAAGGTGCAGGTGTTTACTCCTTAAGTGGGAGAAAATAACAAATAACTCTTCTGGATTTCTTACCTAATAGGCAAGAACCTTGGCCAAACCAAAACCAAAACATAAGCCAGTCAAGGATATTTTGATAATCAAATTGTAATAGTAGTGGAGCCAGTAAACTTTTCAAGTGAGTAAGTTTACTGAGAAGACTCAGCCTGGAATAAGATTGCCTCATTTAAGTTTGGCATGTAGAACAAGATATTAGGGAGGTTGAAAGTATAGGTGAAAATGTTTTCTGAACTCCTATTTGCTATGAAAAAGAAAGAGGAGATGGGTTATGAACTCACCATCTCCAAAGCATCCAGTTGCCTAATTTGTAGGAGTTTTATTATTCCACAAGTTGGTTCAGCAAAACAACAATCATGATAAGAGGAGAGGAGAATTAATTCTTGTTTTGATTTGATGCTTATTGCTTTGAGATTTACATAGCCTCATAATAACACTTAACAGCCATCTGGTTTCCAGAGGAAAAAAACTTTTTTTTTCTTACTGAAAAGGCTAGGACATAACATGCACCATTTAAAAGCTCATTGTCTGGAAATGACATAATGACTTTGTGTTTTCAAATTATTAATTAGTGATTAACTCAGAAAACCAGCAGGTTATGCCAACTCTAGGGGAAATGCAATGTATTTTGTGCAACCTTGCAATTCCTACCAGCGAGGAATCAAATTAAAGTAGTAAAAAATGAGCAGGCATATTAAAGAAATCAGGTACATTGTAACATGCGCTTCTAGTTTATTTTAAAAAGTGTAGTTTGCTTGTATTTTTGGGTTTATATACCAATATGTATAAAGATATATAACTGTAAATGACATATAAATGTTGTTATTTTTCAATAAATCCTATTGTGTATGTGACCTAGACTACGGTATGCTTATATTATGTATTCCTGAGATGTGATGATGAAAGTTGATTTTTTTCATGGTGATTGTAAGATGTACATGCTGATGAAGCACAGATTAGTAGCCATTATATTTTCAGTTAACACAATAAACGCTGTAATGCTGTTATTATTTGAAGATCTTAAAAAAACCAAAACAAAACACGTTTCATCCTTATGCTGCGTCATTGTAAACTACAGCAACTGTTATTTTTGTAACTAATCATAACTGACAACCTAGTGGGCAAAATAAGATCTGAATATCCACATATCCATATCTGAATGTCCACAGAAAAGAAACTATGCATTAATATTCCTTTGCAGTGGACCCTGAGGTTGGGATTGCTTTACACTGGAGGGACACTGCTGTTGCCCAACTTGTGGCTTGTTGTGGCTAAATACTGCATTTTATTCCCCCTGACGTTTTTCAGATTATTTGGTTTCTATTAAAAATATCATAGAATCATTTCTCTTACAATCTGATCTAAAGATTTAGTTCTAATTTGAGACTCTTCAGTTTTGTTCTGCATATTGATAAACTCCATCATGGGATTAAAAATAGTGAATCCCCTGTAGTTATTTCAAATTCAAAGCTGTAAGAGTATAAGTAAGTAATTACATAATTCTATAGCTCTTACATACTGTTAAGTAGTATTTTTATTGTATTTGTCAAATTATAAGAATCTCACTAAGCTAAATTACCATTCATTCTAGTACGCATCTGCTAGACAAAGATCACGAAGTTTGTGGTTTAGCTTATTCCTAACATCTCAACTTTCCTAAGCATGATGTTTTTTTCCATGTGTGTCTGTTATATCACCTGCTGTGTTTTAAGTTCAACTGTGCCATTGAGTTATGGATCAGCTTAAGTGTGCTTGCTTTTTATTGAGGTCTAACCCAAATTGCCACTGAATCCTACATACAAACTCTGTAGCTTTGATCATGTTATCAGAGATCGAATTTGGGCTGTCTTTCAGCATATTTTTCTACCATATTCTCTGTTTTGCTTGTATTAGAAAAGACGGGGGGGAAAAAAGCAATAATAATTTGAAGAGAAATAGCAACCTGTGAGAGAAGTCGTATGTTCACTGTTGATTTCTGGACCTAAAAAGTCCAGATTCCTTTTTTTTTCTGCTTTTTCGATTTAATTGCATGGTGACGTACAGAGATGAGAGACCCGTTTCCATCTGAGGAAGTGCAGCTAGAAACAAAAGATGAACAGGAATAATCTATAGCTACATACGAAAATAGAAAATATTAAATAAGCAGAAGAAAAGAGACCCCTTAATTTTCCATAGCAGTATAGGGTGTCTTTGCTGTATGAGAAAAATGTGAGTATTTTGTCTTGAAACTGGGGATGTAAAATTACAGTGAGTAATGAGTATGTATTCCTCTGATCCCTTAATGTACTTGATGTGAGGTTCCTCTTTCATCGTGGCTAACATGCTGGCCATTAAATGCACTGCAGCAGCATCATTAGTGGCTTCAAAGTGCTCCTACTTGCATCACATTTTTCCCTCCAGGTGAGTGAGAACAGTGATTAGCAAATACCAGTATCTGTCACTCACTACTCATGTGGTTGCCAGAGAAGTTCTGTATTTGGAGCAAGGGCTCCATTGGAGTTGGAGGTAGAGACTGAACTTTTGCAGCCTTCATTGCTCTGAAAAGCTTTATGCTCTAAGCATGACTTGGCCATGTGTAAGATAAAATTCATCCTATTTGGGGTATGGTGTTTGAAACTTCTTTGCTATAGCAGTACATGGTAAAGCTGTAGAGAAAGGCTTCCTGAGTCTGTTACTTACGTGTTTGAGATCCTGAATGGTGAGATTAGGACATGCAAAGAAGCTTCTGTTGCTTACCAGTACCACAGTTTGCTATGTCTGGAGGAAAGGGTTCACTGAAAATTTCTGGATCCTGAATCCTCGGAGGATTTCATTGGACTGTTCGGAGCAGCATGCATAGATGTTATTTGACAAGCGTTGACTTGTTCATGTGGATGTGTCTATTCCTTGTTCTTCTAGGTTGAGTTAAAAATAAAACAAAAACAAAACCAAAACTACAGGAGTAAAACAAAGTGAAAAGGGAGTCTGAGTATTTTCCTAAAATTGCACCTTTAATTTTCATATGCTTTATTGGTTGTAAGATGCAAAATGAAGGAGTTTCCTTTATTGGAGAGGTGAAGTATCAAAACTTAGAATACCTTACCTGTAGAAAACAATATGAACTTATGTTACAAAAAGAATATCATCTCATACATTTCCAAATACCTCATACATTTTTTTAATACACTTGTATAGATACAAAAATCAATGACACTTCTCATAGATGTATGAAGCATCAAATATTTGATTTTTTATTATATAGATACATATAATATTAGTGAAAGACACAGAATTAAGAAGCCATCTTCCTACACAAACGGTGCTTTCTTTCATTTCTTCTTTTTTTAAGCCTGCAAATTTAAACATTATTTTCATACTTATCTAGCTGAAACCATCCACTGGAACTGGATACTATTTGCATCAGTGTTAGCCATATATCATGGGGCAAATTAGATTGCCAGTAGTTTCAAAAATTGTTTTGTAAAAGTTAGCAGATATGAATCATACAGAAATAAATGAGGGGTTTAAAAACTATAAAATAGATGACAATGCAGGGAAAAATGCTTCAGGGATAATATTTCTGTATAAGCAAACAGGAAGTTTCCCTTGTTTGCTTTGTTACATTTAATAAAACTACTGATAAACCCCCATTGCAAAAGTACTCCTAACGTAGAAGATTATCTACAAGCGTCACAGATCCATCTCCGAGAGCTTTATGCCCAACCTCCTGTTTGCTTTGTAGGCTTTAGTTAAAAATTCCCTTCAGGAAAATTGTTGCACTGTGGTGCTGTGGTAATTCTGTGTTGCTGCTGTGATTTTAGTAGGGTGTTCAGTCAGGATACTCATCCCGTCACCTCTGTTCTTCTCTTCCTCCTGTTGTACCACCAGAAATACACAGAACAGCATCTGCTGTGGAGCATCTGCTGTGAAGCTGTTATGACTGTAGGTAGAATTAAGACAGCTAAGACAGGCAGTAAGTCTTCTTCTAACTCCATATCTTTGTGTTTCACAAGATCTCTATGAAAATTTGATCCTCCCAGTTTCTTTTGCTATGATCTATAGTGTACAAGAAGCTACAATCTTAATTGACTGAGATGCCACCTTCTGACAATGAGCTCTTTCACAGAAGAGTCCATTGTCAGTATCTCAGAGACTGCAGGTGTGGCTGATTAAATTGGCGAATAGATGATCAAGATGGGACAGTAGTAGGAGGAACAGGGCTAGAACAATTAGTGGTACAGTTTATGAAATTACTTTTGTCATTGTTAGCACCTTTTAATAGTTTCCAAAATCTGGTTTCAACTGGAATCAACTTCCATTTGAAATCTTTCGTGTGGGAAAGTAGTTAATGATTTGGGTGTTTTTTTTTTTTTTGTGAATGTTTCTGTTTTCTTCCTCTCTAATATAATAGTACAATGCTTATTCTAAATTAAAGTGCCTATGCAAAAACCTCTTCCCCCTTCTTTTCTAGTTTAAATCACTTTCTATATTTCAATTACCCACTTTACCCTAGAGCAAGAACAGATACTGTTATTTCTGTTATTTTTCCAAATGATATAAATACATCATAATTAATACTTTCAAAAAAAGCCCTTCCCAAGATGAAACTTCTACTGTCTTTTTTTGTCAAAATACAGAACAATGTGACTAATTCTAGAAGATCCAGATAACCTTCTGTTTCATTCTTTAGAGTATTGAAACACACTTTGTAGGTTTTATTTTCATACAGTGGCATGGGATCAGTTAGGATGCCTCTGAATTCGTACCCTTCACTGCTACCAGTTTTGCAGTCACGTTGGCATTATAGTACCAAGGAAGTCACTATTAAAAATTCCACTGACCTTTATTCCTGGGAGTAGGAATTCCAGAATGAAGTTGCGACTATTAAATCTTTTGTACTGTCACTGTGTGCATTGTATCTTAAAAAAAAAAGGGGTTCCTTATGGCATTTAGAGACACACGTAGAAAGATCCCCACCTTGAGGGTTTTATAGTACGGCAACACTTTGACTGCCAGTAGGTGGGAAGACTTGAGGACAGGAAGATTCTATAAGTGCCTTTCATAACACTTGTATTTCAAAACAAATTCAGTTCTTTGGCAAAACATCATACTCTTCATTTGGTAAATGAGTATGATCTTTCATGATTAGTTCTGCCTGTACACGTTGTATAATAACAATACCACACACCACTTGCCTTTGTTTTGTATTCTCTCTGTGCTCATGTTGAGGGAAAATCGGTAAACCCTAAGGTTCATCTGCAGAATAAATATGTCCTTTCTGACTTCTGTGAGCCAAACAAGGTGCACCTTGCAAAACAGAGCTCCAACAGTAAAAGAATTGCTGTGACTCTTTTATGGGTAAGGGTATCGGAGGACTAAACCTGTATTTCAGCATCAGCCCCTACTTGAAAACTGAGGTCTGACATTTAACTGCAAGGGTCTTTGCAGCTCATGTTCCATGCACATATTTTTTCTTTTTTCCCACGCAAATGAAACTTTGGCATTAACAAAAGTTTACTGTTTTTTGAAATTAATGTTTCCCTAAGCATGTTTTAAATGGTCACTTTTTCATCATTTCAGTTCTCTTGATTGGAAATACCCCGGCCTTGGCTCTAAGAGCCAACTGACTATAGGCACTGTCAGTTTTGTTGTGGCCTCTTGGATAATGGTAAGAGAAAAGAAGACAAGAGGGTAAATGAAAGTGAAGTTCCAGATTACTGGAACGTTTAAAGGTCTTTGAAAAGTTTATATACAAGCACAGTTAATACTGTCATGCACCGAAGTGCCAAAAGACCTAGCAGTGAAGAATATTAATCTACTTTTATAAAATCAAAGGGTTCATATTTTTTGCTGTAAAGAAATAATTTGAATAAAATTTGACCCTTTCTACAATAGTCTGTGGGTCAAATTGAACCTACTATTAAAATTCTCTAATATCTTTCTTGTATTAGCATTTCAAAACTCAATTTAAATATTCACAGAGCTCTTTTTTTAATAAACTTAACAAAATTCAGGTAATTTCCTTCAACTTTCTTGATTGAAGGAAGGCAGTAGGTACAGATATAAAAAAGATGTACAGCTACGAGCAAAACCTGAAATCAATTATATATAAGAAATAACATAACACATGGAAAGAAATTAATCAAAAGGAAAAATTTCTGCTATATGATTTTCTTGGTCTGCTACCTGCAGGCAAGGAACGTAAATGAAAAAAAAAATCAGCATTCTTCTTACAGATAAGGGGAAAATTAATAAAAATGTTTCCTTCCTACCAGATCCCCTGATGCAACTTATGTTAAAAGTGAGTGGCTGCAGGAAGAAGTTACGTATTTAAAAATAATTCCTTTTTTTTGTCTACAGAAGTATACTTTTATACTTTATTCTTTCTGTTAAGCTCAATTACATCAGGTTGGTGTGGATTTATAGTGTCCAAAGAGCAGCTCTTTTCCATTCCTTTTTCTATTAAGTTGATCGTTAAATCATGGTCATAAAGTTTCTCCCAGTATGCAAGTGCGAAATGGTTCATTCTGCTTGGGTGCCACAATGAAGATGTAAGGAGTTGCTCACAAATTGGCACAATCTTCCAATCTGGACAAAACTTTTGAAGTTCAGCCAATTTACATAACAGAGTGGAGAGATTCAATGTGCACAGGTAGCATTGTGTCTCATGAGTATAGCTATTAGAAAGTAACAGGAATTACAGAAATAACTTAGTTAAGCTAAATATAAAACCAAATGGACTGAAGAGGGAAGGATTTCATTAAAAGTGGGATTGGTTTGTTTGACAAGTATTGACCTTCTTAATTATATTTAAGTTTTTTTTCTAAAATGATTTCCCAGTTTGTGCTTCAGTCACCTACTGCCAACATCACGCTTATTTTTTAAGCTACTCCTCCACTGGTCAGTTTGTCAAGATTAGGTATTGCCATCTACCATCAAACAGAAGAGTGTTTAGGCATCTCGTTTGGACCTTTCTCTCTGTTCTCATGGAATTATGTGATTAAAATATTTTCAGTTCTCACAGGGAGGAAGGGAGAGGCAGTATTTTTTATGATGAAAATTAGAAATTGGTGTTACTATTAACTAAAAACCAAGAGAGAGAAGTAGCGTGGACAATTATGGGGTCAGGTTGTTGGGGTGGGGGGAGCAACTAGTTCAGTAGGAAAACTTATTACCATTTTCCTTTATTATCATCTATGATGTTAGCTGCAGACTTGTTGTGTACTTCCATTTCTGTGATTCATCTAGATAACTCTATTGGAGGTTCTCCTTCTCAGGGGTACATTGAAAATCTTGGTGATTGAACAGTATCCGGCAGTCGTAGTGCTCAATGGAAACTGAAAATTTATTCTGATTGCTGCAACATATATTCATCTCCTGTATTTTATCAGTCCATGTCTTCACCCTGGTTGAACATATAGGGTCTGACATATTTGAGCCTGGACACTTAAAAAAATTTCTACAAAACCCAAGAGAAAGCCGGCTTCCCAGCGAGGAACTTGGGAGTATATTTTTGGTAATGTCTTGTAAAAATTTCTTCCCCAAAAGAAGGAGAAGCTGGATTGTTTCTGTTGGGGTTCAGATCGCTGTTAAACTTGTCTCTACGCTGCTGTAAAAGCATAGTGGTTGGAAACAACCACTCCTTTGAGTTAACTGAAAGGCTGAAGAAGTAGCTAAGAAGTCTTGTACAGAAATCTTCACAGGAGGAAGCGAACTCTGAAATACTGTGTGGTGTCTTCACCCCCACTGCTGTATTTAAAATGAAATAAGTTGAACCCTCTTTTTATATTTTTAATATTCCTGACTGTATTTTTAGGAAAAAAGTTCCCTATGTGTCTTCCAGATGTGAATCAATATAAAGTGTTTGCCTACTGGTTTTCTTATGTAATTGTTTGTATTTAGAAGAAAATGTTCATGTTGAAATAGGAGACAAATGGATTGATTTTTCTGAAGCTTTTCCCTCTGTTTGTAATCAGAGAGCATCACATACCTAGGTTTTACCATAAGCTAAGGATAATTTGTGTGTGGCAGCATGTTTTCCTAGGAAATGCTGGATGGATCACACAGAACATGCAAAATGCATTATGTTGATCCAGTGAATTTCAGGCCTCTCTGATTTATCGGAGTTGTTATTATTTAATGCTACTACTACTAATTATACTCATTAACCTCTCCCCAGCCACTCACTGTCAAGTATGGTAGGCTTTCTGAAGCATTCTTAATTTGTTAAGAGCACTGATTTATGTTGCTGCTCTGGAAATGCAGGAGAGTATTGGTAGGTGGGAAGGAAGCTAACCACTTAACATTTTCATGAGATAATTATTTCAACGATACTTTCCCACTGTAGGATACATGCATTTTAAGTGCAAAGCACTGGACAGAAAGCATATAAGCATGTGCTTAATTTGAGCATGCATTTAAGTGGTTTCATTTAGGGAGAAGTCTCATGAATTTGACTATGAGGAATGATTACGGAACTTACTTACCCAGTTTAATGTTATTGAATTTCAATTATTTCATTACGGTTATGGTACTGTAAAACTGGAGTCATGCATTGCTGTATCAGGACTAACATGCTCAAGGGTTCCAGTGCTCAAATTTGTTTTCAGAGGAGTGTTTATTGTAGCAAAAGTGTCTTTTGTTAAGTGAATGTAAACCCTTTTTTGGTGGTTCATTCTCACACTTTTCCATGTTATTAAAATTCTTACAGTGTTGGTTTTGTTTTGCTAAACGTGGCCTATCCTTTCAAGTGTTGAGGTAGCATCTGTTACTCATTGTGTAAAGATTGCCACTTAGCTAGCTATCTTTGTGTGTTTGGATCTATACGCTTGCATTTATATTGAAGTATATGACTATTTGATAAGGATTTATTTATTTTTTTAGCATTTAATACATTAATAGTGCTAAAAAATATGTGCTTGAGTGTCTGTAAATCTGGTACAAATTAGGGAGCGCAGTTCCAATTTCCCCACACTGTGCTGCCAAGTGGCCTCAATCAGAAGTAATTTTCTCCATGAAGGCACATGCAGCTCACTCGTCAGCTTCTCCTCAGTAGATATTGTTATTTGTATCAAATTATATGTGGTGATTTTTCGAAGTGGACTACTGTGTCCACTAAGCCATACAGATTTCTGACACATTGACTCCTTCATTGCTGTCACTAATTGTACTGTTTCCTACTGCCTCGTTTATCTATGTTACTTGAAAAAATATTTGAGATTTATGGTCATATCAATAAATATTCATGAAATAGAGTAAGTACCAAGTAAATAAGTAAAATACCAAACCCCTCAAAATCTCCTGTGTTGTGTACAAGACAAGTATTTACTTGTTTTATAAAGGAAATAGTGTTTTCAGGGCTTCATGCAAAATCTAGAATGACGTAATGGAGACTTCGTTTGCCTTCAGTTCCTCCATTTAAGATTAGAAATTGGGTTTTTACCTAGTACATTTGGGAATTCTTAACTGTTTATCATGTGGCTAATCTGAAGCATTTCAGAATTACCTCTCTTCAGATTACATCACATTCTTTTACAAAGTGCTAATAGGAAAAGAATTGCTGAAATGAGAAGACAAACATCTAGACTATCTCTTTGGAATTAACTATTCAACTGAATTCTTAAACCATTTCAATTTGAAATTTTACTGTTTTATTTAAGAGTCTAATCATATCTCAGAGCTGTTTACTGTCAGATCACTGTGACACTCAGATGAATTTCAGTAGTAGGAATTATGTGGTTTTGCATTGCTGTGTCATTATGGCAGTTGTTGGTTGTAATGTCACACTTAATCAGCAGTTATTGAAAAGCATTTTTCAGCAGAACAGGGGTGGGACCTTGACCCTGTTCCAGTTGAAATAAAAGAAGATGCAGTACATATTGTGCCATAGGTGCTTAATAACATGATCGGTATGAGTGTAATACTATTAAATTGAACCAAAAATGTAAAAGAAATGCAGAAGGTAAAGTATAGCCCTGAAGTAACTGATTAAGCTGTATTTGGACTGTTGAAGGTAATATATCACCATAATAACAACTGGGGAAAAAAAAGCACTATCAAAGAAAACAGCTGAAAGAAACTCTGTTATTTTTAAAAGCTTATTTATTTTTGTCTATATGACTCTCTATTTTTAAGGCTTTTAAATCAGGGAAGAAGTTGAGTAGATGCTGTGTAGTTTATTCCCTTGATAGAGGAGCTAGTAAACTTTGAAAACCAACCTATACGTTTTCGAACCAGATGAGTTCTTAGTTCTCTAGCTGACTTGATTTACTGATATCATGAAGAGGTTGTTGGAAGCACGTGGCCAAATTAGGTAAACGTAAACCTGCAGAGTTTATGTGTTTACGTTGGTCAAGAATATGTAATTCCATACATTATTTATTGTGAGATTCTGAAAATTTATTTTTATCCATTTTCTATTTATGTCCAAGTAATTAGATGGAGTAGTTAAGAGTAGAGAGTTTATTCTGCTTATACTTACTAGTAAGTGGCTTTTGATTTTACTGTTTTATTTAACCCACTCTATGTTTGAGTGATAATTAAAAATAGCCACAGAAATCAGGCATTGATATTTGAATTCACATGAAACTAGAAACCAAGAAATACTTAATTTTGCTGTTATTCTTGTGAGCTAATCTTACCTGTGTTGAACAATGCCTTACTCTTTAGTTAAAGTTATCAGTTAAAATAAAGTTATCAGTTTATAGCTCTGGGCATGAACTAAATGTATTTGAACACTTATAAAATAAAAGATGACTCAACAGGAATAAGACAGAATTTGTCCCAAGGATCAGGTTGTAGATGGGTGAATTAGACAAGGCAGCAGCAGCATGATACCTAGAAAATATTTATGCACTGATCCCTCAATTTCAACAAAAGTCATGCTGTTTTTTGGAGTGCAACGTCTGATGTCAGCCCCTGAGGTGAACTGTTATGTAAAGCTCTGATGCGTGCCCATATGCAACTGGATAAACATCACTAGTTTTTATATGTGGGTTGGCATATGCAAAGCAAAACCCGGTGTAGATGCATGCATACCTGTGATCTTATTTGGATGTGACAACATTTACATTTATGTCTTCAAATGCTTGGACATGTAACTTTAGGAAATGTTACATACCTGTTCATATGTAGGATGGACCTATGGAAGCAATTTTCAAGAATTTTTTTTAGTCTGGGTTTTTATTTTTTTTCTTTTTTAGTGTGTGTTTCCATGACTGCTGCAAATGAAAGCATACCAACTGCACTTCTATTCTTTTCTTAATTAACGTACGGTGATTATTAGCTTGCTGATTACGTACTGGTGACCTGATCAAACAAACTGGTTTAACAACTAGAATCAGATATAAATGTCATGTACACATGCCAGTTGGATTGCTCACAGGTATATAGCTTTTGCTGTATTTTGCAAGACATGTATTGAAAAAGTCAAATGACAAAGAGCCAGTCATTCAGCAGGAAATTGACTTTCACTAAAATGTTGGCAGAAGTTTACATTTTTTTCCCCAGATTTAAAATATTTGGAAAATTTATTAAAGGCATATGGCTGCTTTTGAAATGATGCAAAACATGGTATTTATCCATCTTTATACATGGCAGAATTTACATTTCCCTAAAATAGCATATTTTTTGTTTCATTGTGTTTTTCCTTCCTAGTTTATTTATCCAGATATTACCAGGAGTACCCACCAACAAATGGCTCTACAGACAATGTCACATATTAATATTATGAAATCTGAAAGGTATTTTTTGATAGTTTGTGCAGAACCCTTTGTGCTTTCATTTCTGCCATGAAACTGGGCACACGTAAGGTGCCCAAACTGCCCACGTTTAGCTGCAGTGCACTTTTCCAGTGTGTGCTAGTGCTTTGTTCTCAGTTCCGTACAGTGCGATGTCCACTCTTCATTCCCTGTGCATATGCAGTTGCTGGATTTTTTCCCAACATGGCTAGAAGGTGCAATTAACAGTAATGGATACTTTGATAGTGAGAATCATTATTTCTTCAGCCATAATAATAGCCCCTTATTTTAGGAGATATATTGTTGAATGACAGCTAGTGTTGGTGAGTGTGTGTCCACAAAAGTGGGTTCATTTGGTCAGATTCTCAGCTGGCACAAATAGTCATATTTCCATGAAAGATAGTAAGCTGTATTAATTTATGGAATCCCAGCTGGGAATCTCAATCAATTTCAATAAAAAGTAACCATCACATTCCTCTGAAGCAAGAATTACACAACCTAGTCTAAAGTGAATTTTGCTGTTTTAATAAATGTAGGTAGTCACTGGTTATAATAAATTACATAAAATTAGAGTGTAGTCAATATTTGATTTCTTTTAAAAATTTTTCCCTTCCTTTTCATCGAATGCAACAGAATCATTTATGTATTGTATCTCAGCATGACAGATTATAGAGGAATAGTGTATTTAATACTGGAAAACTATCATATAAATACAAATTACATTTTTTTTCATTAGCTAGCTAGCTTTCATTTCGAGGAAGAAATACTCAGTCAATTATAAATGAGGCTGTGCTTTCATTGGAGAGTGAAATATGTAATTTTTTTCAAGCCTCAACCATGTATAATGAAATCTCTCTTTTGAAATCCAGTCTTAAGATGGATTTTGAAACATATTGACATTTAATAAAATCTTAGTTAAATTAAAGTATGTTCAGTTCTTTCAAATCTCTATGTAAATCTAGGGTAAAATTCTACACCTGCACAAGAGATGTCTTTAGCAAATAGTTGCTATTAACCAATGATTCTGAAGTGTGTGCATATAAGAAAGAAGAAATTTTAATTTTTGAGTACACTCCAATTGGTAACCTGGGTGTTATGTATTATAGATCTGCCAGGCCCTGGCTCTTCAAGAGGATCTGTAGCAATAGTATGTCTAGCTAACTAGAAGAAGAATCAAAGACCTCAGGCTGCCATTTCAAACCCAGACTCGTGCCCTGCTTCTGTAACTGGCTTATGTTTCTGTAGCCCTCGGCTAGTAGTTTATCATGATGGTTGTCTGGCCTCTGTGAAACGAAGTGATAGTCTGTCCCAGTCCTGTCCATTGACTGGGACTCTATTAAAGAATTTAGCAAATGAATGATCATGGCTACCGTCAGGTGCTGGTTGAAGCAAAATAGCAGAATAAGCTGAAGTTTGTACTGTCAGTACCTCTGTAGTAATTCACTGTTGTCAGTACTGTTAACTCGAGAAATGAAGCCTGTAAAGGGAACCTATTAAGCACTGTAATTCAGCATCAAAAAACAATGACTAACAAACAAGAGAAGGCTCTTCACTGTTTACATGGTTTTACAAATATAGCTTTGATTTCCATTGTTAAAACTGTGTTTAATACTAGAGCCCGATGAATAATGAAAAAAAAAAACCATCTGTGAGTATTATTAATACATATTATTAATAACACTTTGCATATTCTGATTTGAAGTCATCAGGAAAACAGTCACTTTCAATTTCAATTTCCATAAAATGTTATTTGTCCAATTCTAATAAATGCTGAACACAGCCATGGAAGGAAAAACTAGCTAAAGACCTCCAGTTGTAAGTTCACTAAGGTTTTATTTCACATTGTCCTGTTAGATGGTTTTGCCACAGTGTTCCTGATTCTTTTTAAAGGGCCCCTTGAGGATGCCATTGAGGATGAAGAAGAAGAGTGCCTGTCTGAGGAAAATGATACTATCTCAAAAGAAGACTTTCCATTGGAGGAAAGCTTTTCTGCAGAGTTTGAGCCTGAAAATCTGAGCTGTGAAGAAGTGGAATACTTTTGTAATAAAGGTAATCATTGTAGCCCACCTCTTGAGGGAATACTGGCCAAACTGTGTCCAATTGGTCAAAAAGATTTTTTGGTTTAAAATGTACAAAAAGTCCTATTAATATAGTACCTTAAAAATAAGAAAATGAGTCACTTGTGGAGTTAAGTCTGGCAAGGGGTAAATATTTAAATGTGTTGGAAGATGTACTTTTCAGGGAGGTGAATCATCTTGCCTTTAATGTTTTCCTCCAAGAATGTTATTTTCTACGTATTTAACTGTAGAGAACAGGCCTCAGAAGTCAATTATTATCAGATCCGAAGCTGGCAATGCAGCATGTCTGTTCATTGCTTCTTTGCCTAGGAAACATTGCTAGAAAAACAGATTGTGTCTGTAGATTCTAGGATTAAAATAGAGCTTATTATAGAACTTATTATGCATGGTAGAAAACTAGTGATTTTTGAAAGGATAACTTTTAAAGTTGCAGATGCCTATTGAATGCATTTGTTACTTGCAAATTCTTGAAGACAGGGGTATTTTAGCATAAGCCACACCAATTCATTCTTACCCAGTGTTCAGTCTGCAAGGTTGTGCTGTTTCCCATTCAGCTGACAGAAAAAGCGCACTATCATGTACTGTTATTTAGAACATTGATTTAACTTTCTTCCTGCCAGATTTCCACTTGATTGCTTTATTGTTTGTCTTCTGCAGGTAAGGATGCCTATCAAATAGCTGGAATTGTTGTGGTGATGTTCTTCTGTTAGTCCACAACCCCCTCGGGCATTTGGATATCAATGATTTCTCTGTCTTTCTGTTCTTTCCCGGATATTGACATACATTTTCTCATGATAGCTTGATATGCTCCTGTTTTTGTATTATTTCCATCTGTCTTGGACAAAGTAGAATAAATCCATTTGAATAGTCAAATGTTATGACTGCAGAATATTAGTCTTTCCTACAGAATCTTCAGTCATCAGTGGGGAAGGCATGAAAATGTGTTTTCTACATGTCCTCTCTGTAGCTTAGAAACTTTTGAAAAAATAATTTGCTTCTTGCGCTACAGGTTCTTGATACGTAGGAAGCCATCCTAAGAGATGAAAACAGCCTAGTCAATAGTTTAGAGTTTAGCTGCTACAAATCTTACTGTGAAGGAAGACAGACCAGATTAGGAATGGAAATGCTTTACAAACAGGGGGAGTTAAGTGCTATTATAACTGTGCTGTAAACAAATACTACAATTACTGTGCATTCACTTGTTCACATGCCTCTCAGACACCATTTTCCTTAGCTGAAAAAAGTACTCTTCCTGTTACTGGCATTACTAAATAATTATTTAAACCACTATCTGCATAGTAGTTATACTGGCATCTCTTGAGTTCCTTCTGTCAGCAATGGAAGACTATGCACCACTATCAGTTCACACCAGTTTGATTTAGTTATTTCTCTGTACTTCTTGCTGCATTTCCAGGGCCCACCAATGGAAATAGAGCAGTTTTGTCTGAAATTCAGAAAAATATATGATTTTTTTTGGTTGTTTATAGCAATCAATCAATATTGCAAATTCATGTTGAATTTCAAGTTATCTTGGCACTTCCCTTTAATGAAGACATCTTTCAGGGAAAACACTGAATCCAGGCCATTGTATTAAACAAGATGAGGAATTAAATGGGAATACATTTAAATCTGAATCTTGTGGGAATACATTTAAATCTGAATCTTGATTATCACATGTTTTATTAAGGACACCTGCTGATTCTTCAAGCTGAATACCTTTTGACTCCCCAGCAGTTCTTTTTCCAAGTGTGTTGTAGTTATAAAAGAATCTTAAACCTATGCACTGCAACTGCTGCAGAAGAAAAGTTGAAAAGGAAATTTCTGAGGATGAAGGGGCACATAAAACCCCTAATCTACTTCCAGCTGAGGCAGTGTGACAGAAAGTCCCACTTTGAAGTAAGTTGAGAATATCCCTGGAAAAGGATGGAGTGGGAGACTAGAAATGTATTGTTTTTTATTAATGTCTCAACTTCTGTTGAATGTCCTGCTTCTTCAATGTCGTATCTTAGGTGTTGTTAGCATGAGGCCACATATGTTTTTTCTGAGGATAAAACCCAAGAAGACAAAACCAGTCTGGAAAGCAAATACATTTCTTTTGTGCGCTTTTCTTAGTGGACGCGTTTGTGACTGTATTACATAGTACATACTAAAAGTAAGGAAAATCCTCATGATTTTTGTCATGAATCTGTTAATCGTTCATAACCTTTTTTTTTCTTTGTAGTCCTTCAGTATTGAAATTAAAAGATGGTATGTGAAATAAGCCTTTTTTTCCTAAAAATATTTTTTCTTTAACATCATGAATAAAAACTTGAAAATGAGATAGGTACCAAATAGGTTAGAGAGCAAAGAAAGGCATTCTAATTTCTGTTTTGAGGGCCTGACTTTCTGATTTGTGTTTTGCTCTTTGACAGTATTGGCAGCCTGTAAACCACAGATATCTTCAAAGCAGGGAAAAATAAGTGTAGATCTGTGTTTTCTCATGTGACAGGTTTCCTTTTCCTGGAAAATACCGGAATTGGCATGGGAATCCGTTATGCTATCTCTGCATTCTCCTCTTGCTAGCATGGACCATTAAGGGTTCTAGAAAGCAAGGGGATTTCACTGGATATAAATACTCATCTCTCTTGGCTCCCCATTTGTCTGCCCTGGGGTTTCTTCCTAGCTGACCCAGAACAAGAGGACAAATGAGTAGTGGGGCTTCCTGCAGGAATCAAGAGCCATGAGCAACAAATGGGACAACTGTTGGGGAGGAGGTGTTTGTGAGGCTTCACCCATGGTATGTTTTTTGTACTTCCCCAGCTATGTAAATCCAAGCATCACTTAAAACCAGAGGCTTTTAACTATCCCAACTAGGCACTGAAAGCAAAAATTTACTGAACTCACAATTCATTCAGATGAATGAAAGTAGAGGACGTACAGGTTCACAACTTGATAACTTTGGCTTTTTGACTGAAGAGATTTTCCTGTCAGACTATGCCTGATGGTATTACAAGCAGAGAGCAGTCTCTTATTGTCTAAATTGCAAACAGCTAACCTTTATAAAGCCATACTTGTCATTCCCACCTTATTAATTTGGGTTTGTGAGATTGATTCAGCAGAATAGTTGCCAGAATTAGAAGGCAAAGGCGAAAGCCTCTGCAAAGTGTGAAGCAAATTAATCACATTGATTGAGCTACATGTCATTTTACAACTTCTCCATTTTCAAAATTATGACTTTTGGCTATTATTTTTCCCTTCTCCTTTTGCTCATTAATGGCTTTTAAGACAAGGAATCTGGAAAATTCCACCTCCCCCCACCCTTTTGCAACACCACAAAACCACAATTAACTTTGCTACATGTGAATAATTATTCCTATGTAGTCTTCATTTACACTCAAATGTGAAGAAGTGAACAATGTTTAAGCATGTAAATATTAAAAGCAAAAATGGAAATTAGCAACCTGCTATTTATCAGGGATTGGTTTAAGCTTGCAACTGTTAATTTTTAACCTTTTGGATGAAGTTTCCCATCCAAGAATGAATATTTTAGAAGAGCCTCAGAATAGATAGCAGTTAGAAGTTTGATTTGTTTGCAATTTTGACAGTGAGATTAGGGGAAAGGGAATATTTTGGAAACAGCAATAATAACAAGACAGTCATAGCGTTCTCGCACTACAAAGCTGCACCGGTCTCAATCTTTGGAGTAGAAACAAAAAATTGGTAGGAGGTAGCCTTGGTGATAATGCATTGCATTTTGTCAGTTTGTGGCCTTTGAAAATTGCTGTTTATGCTTAGTTACTACAAATTTCTGCACTGCAGATAAAGAGGGTATCTGATGATGCTGTCCACACAGTGCCTGTATTAGCCTGGAACCTCTGTTGCTGAAGATTTTTTTTAGTGTCCAGATAGTATCTGGAATCAGAGTTTGCATCAAATTAAGATTAATTGAGATTAAATTCAGATCTAGAAGATTTATTAGATAAGTGCCAGCATTTAGGTAGTCTGAATAAGGAGAAACCAGCCTGTCTTCCGTGCAGAAGAATGACAGACTAGATGACTGAAAGCCTATTATGGAAGCTAGGAGATAGAGTACCTACACATTAACTTTTGTCTTTTACAGGTAGGAATAAGAAAATGAGGTGATGCTAACAGAGACCAGAAGTGAGCTGGAGGCATGATGGGCTAATAAAAGCAGGAGGGCAGATACAAGAAGGGGACACAAACAGCAGAACAATACAAAAGCCAAGAAGTTGGAGGTGATGGGATGAAAAGCAAAGTACTAAATCAAGTTCATTTGGGCTGTGAAGTAGTTTATCATTGGCTTTTTAGTCTCTGATTGCTGTCATCCTGCCTAGATACCTTCAGGAAAAATCAAAAAATATTCTCATCTGTTACTTGGAAGGTTTGCCATACTCATGGAGGTGACACCTCTTCCTCTCCGTAAACAGCAAGGAGAATAGGAACCTTGTGTACTTCGTAAGGGTGGGAACTGGCTAAGCAAATTACAGTTCCTTTTGACCTTCTTAGCAGAAGTGTTCAATGAGGGACTAACTTTCAAAGGAAAAGTTATCTTGAGCAATGAGAGAGATCACTTGAGATTAGTAGATAGTTAAGTAGCTGTGTTCAGAGAAGGAAAGAAGCAAGAGAAGAAACTGGAGGAAGGAATATAATCGAGAGAAAATGTGGGACTGTTTCCAGAAGAAAGAGGCCAATGGAGGAATGTACATATCTGATAACTAGAGAAAGAAGATATGTCCATTTCTTGCTGCCATGATTACCAGGACAGTTTTGTTGAATTCTCCCATTCTTTGCTTGTAGCACGGCTATTGTGCTTGTTCCTCATGTTGTACGCTTCCATAGCTACTCCCATCACAAGCCAGCATTGGCACCAGCCCTCAGTGGAAGGAGATTTCAGTGGCCTTAACCTACTGGTGGCAGGTTGGAAAGCAAATGGCGTCTGTTTCCCACTGTTAACTGTGCTTCAGTTTGTGACATAGGAAGATATGGGGGATACATAAGGTGGGATGAAGGTTGATTGTTTCGTGATGCAATGCTTTTAGGATCTATAGCACGAACTGCTGTGTGTGCCGTAGCAAATTAGAGTGTTGATGCATGGTTGCAGTTCCTGACACATTGCTTATCTTTATTTGTGAGGGAAGAGGGGGATGAGGGGAATCCAGTGCTGTCTGAAACTCATATATGATTCTAAGTCAGTAAGAAGAGAACTCAGAGAATATATGGGCTTCTGCATACCGAGTGTATATCTGCTGCTGTATTCTCGTATTCTGCTTGGGCAGGAGGGGATGAGCTCAGAACCCGATCCAAGTTTTCTGCTCGTGTACAGTATTTTGTCACTAGCCTGCCAGGCCAGCTTAGGACTGGAATTTTTATGTTAAATGTGACCTGATTTGTGCAGCCAGGCTTGAGATTCAGGGAAACAGCTGCAGTGTGATTCTCAATAGAAGAAAAAACATATACAAAGCTAAGTTCTTCTGTGCATTAATCTTCCCCTTCATACTTCATGTGCAAAGCTATCATGCTACCATCTATAATACCAGCCAAACTCTTAACACCCTGCAAATGATTTCTGTGTGTCCCTTTTTCATCTGGAGTGTGACTTTGTGTGTGTATGCCTGTGTGCATCTGTGTAAATATTCTTTGCTTCTTTCATGTTAGGCATGTAATGACTAACAATATGCTTACTATTTTCTGTTTCTGGATCAAAAAGTAGGTTTATGCCTTTTTTTCTTTCCTTTTTTTTTTTTTTTTTTTTTTTTAACCAGAAACCTTTTAATCAATAATATTTCTTTCCTTTTTGGTAATGGATTTCATGACAAATTTCTACCTTTTTTGCTATAGCAAGTGGAAGTAGGATAAGCATAAGGCAGCTATACCATAATCACTTTGAGCTCAATAAGGAGATCTTTACAGGCAACTTTGTTCTTATTTCTTAACGGGATTAAGAAGCTCAGCTCTTTAAATTCTTGCATATAACACTGACATTTCCAGGGTGTGTTTGGACCAGGGAGTTCAAAGAGAAGGAATAAAAAAGAAAAGCCAATATGACTTTGTTTTTTACCTTGCTGGAGGAGCTGTTTGTGCAAATCGCCTATAAGCTTATTGACCTGAATCTTTGACTCCTTGTTTTCTCTGGATTTGGCTGGAGTGTAGACACTGATAGAGCACTGATAGAGGTGATTGCACAGCCCTCGGCTTTGCTTGGCACCAGACACCCCCCTCCCTGCGCCTGACATTATCTTTCCCTGGCAATACTTCTGTTCTCTTGGAGCTCATATTCCTTTAATTTTTTTTTTATTTATTTTAACTCATTACATTTTCTTTATGTAGGCTTTCTGAGTAAATGAAGGACACATTAATTCTTTTTGGTAAGCAGAGACAGGAGAGGGCACGTATGCATGATGATGTATTTTCATCTCCTAGGATAACAAGAATCTGCATAAGAACTCACAGTGCTACTCCGTCCAAAAACATAACAGTTACCTCTTACTGACTTGTGTGCATGTTTGTGAACCTGTGTTGGATTCTCATGTTCCGAGAGTGAGGGTTCCCATATGTTTATCTGTATCCCATTCAGCTGAAACAACTGAATCCTGTGCATCTTTCATACTTTTTGTCAGATGCTGAATATGGACAAAGAAAGGAAGGGGATTCTCGGATAATAGCCTTCGAAGGGTGCTAAGTCAGAATTAGATTGGATCCTGGCAGGATGAAAGGAGACCTTTTTCTTCTGTACATCAGCATTTGCCTTGTGCTTTACCTCTCGTGCTTTCTCATTTTTTCCTATAACTGGAGCTCAGAGGACCACCTGTTTTCTTGCTAGAAGAAAAAGGAGATATCTGAAAAGGTTGGAGTGATTTTTTTTCACCATTCACTTGAGAGCTTGGAAAGGCTTCCAGAATAACAAGTACGAGATTGTCTATCCTGTACTCTTTTCTATTTACTGCTAACCCATATGTAAACCTCTCGGGCCATATTTTCAGTCCAACTGAAATCCATGTCAGTATTAACATCAACTTTAGTGGGATAAAAATTTGACCTAAGTGAGACAAGCAAACCCTTCTTTTAGTCAGGAAATTAAATAATTGATCATCAAGCAGAAAACTATCTCAAAAAGTAACTAGCAAGCTATGTTTCAAGAATACATAGATCCAAATAGAAAACATTATTTTAACTGTACAGAATTATAAAGTGAGAGAAACACTTAAACAGCTTACTCGATTTTAAGCAGTTTATCAAAGCAACTCCAGCCTTCTCAGTCAGCACATTTTGGTTTTCTTAAGAACAATGAAATTGTGAATTCTATCACAGCTGTGAGGAAAAGGATTATTTGGTTACAACAAGTAGTGTAATGTCTCCTTTCTAGAAAGGCACAAAACTTGAACTTGGATTGACTTAAATTTGAGCTCAAATTTGACAGAATATGCATTGCAAATTAATAAGAGTAACCTTCTTTAAAATATGAAATGCACAATGACAAATTTCACCACGTTCTTAGTTCATGTGCACTGTACATCTATTACTAATTTTATTTATAATGAAAGTCCATTTTGCTTTTTTTTGTCTAATTTGGTGTTCTTGACACAAAAATTCTGAATACTTTTGAAGAGTTCTGAGACATTCCCTGAAAAATTGTTGTCAACCTGGGTCCAAAAGGCAGAGGTGCTCACTGGCTGTGTACTATATAAATCAGCAGTGGGGATATTGGCAGTAATTTAATTCTCAATGGATCAGAAAAAATAAATGAAGCAAATGCCACATTTATGACATCATTGGATAAATATTGATAAGACAAATATTATAGCTGGATAGATTCTTGTGGATAAGAGAAAAAGAAACATTTCTTTATGACTGCTAAGTCTTTTTCTTGGGTTTGACTTATAGAAGTATAGACTGGTTTTGAAACCATGTATAATACAGCATGTATGTGGAAACATACCTCCAATGGTAGGGAATTGGCTGCTTTTGATACTGAAGCACCTGGAGTGTTGATTATTTCAAATAAAAGCATCAAACTGTTTACAACAAAGCAAATAAAAATTTCACTTTATAAGAACAGATATATGTTGCTACTCGTTATGTAGCAGTGTGTGGAAATCACATGAAAACAGGATGTGTATATGATAATGATTTCAGCTGCACGTTATAAAATGAGATTTTCTTGGTTGGATGAAGAATTATGGCAAGAGATGTAGTATTTCTGCAGTGGGGAAGGAACAGACTTTTTAATTAATTAAGCTGAAATATTAACTTGCAGAAGAGTCTTCAAACTTAGAGTTTGAAACTTGCTAGAGTGTCTCTGAAGTCATCTCTCTGTTCTTCTGCAGGGTGTTTTAGAATCTCATGGATTCCATTGAAATAATATTTGAAAATTATACTAAGCAACAGCCTTTGTTTGAGGCATCTAAATCTCTTTAAAAATGTGCTTCTGCTGCTTTTCTAATCAAGTGCCTAGAGCTGTGTAAGTTTGAACCCCAGGTTGGTACTTGAATATGTCTAACAGAGTTCTTGTATTTGAAGTTTTAATGGGGAAAGATTGAAAAGATGCAAGAGTTTTTTCTTTTTTTCCTTTAGATCTATAGAAGCTTTTGGGTAGCCAGTATATCTGAATGATACTCATTTGTAGTACTGGTGCCACAAGAGTTGCTCCCTAAAAATTAGGATAAATATAAAACTCATTAATAGAAGGAAAGTCTGGAATACAATTTAGAGAACACTTTCACTGTTCTGCAGGCAATACATTTGAATGAGTGATCCTTGTCTTGAAAGGACTTCAAAAGCGAACAGTGCGATAATGAGAACATATCAAACATTTAGAGAAAGAGGAAGGCCAGACTCTGTCTAGATGAACTTGCTGCACAGCAGTGTCTTATCCCGGGAGAAAAGTGCCATAGCTGAAATGGTTAGAAATAATTGACTCTGTTTTTTAACATGATCACCGTGCTGAAATGTCATTGTGTCAAGATGTCATTTTGTTAAACAAAGTGGTGATTTTAATATGAACCAAAATAGTTCCTGTACCATTATTTTGGAGAGTTAACAGCTTGCACACATGTAGGTACTCACCAACACATGGATATTCATAGACCTTTCCTAAAAGTTAGGATAAGAGACAATGCATTATTTCTGACATTTACTGGATAAATAATTTTAAGAGTGCTTGGGGCAACCAGAAACATACAGTTATTTCAAATGAGATTTATCCCAGGAGAAACTGTGATTGTTAATCAGCATGACAGAAAACAATAATTGCTTGCAAAGAAGCAAAGTATTGAGATGATTAATACAATCCGAAATAAAATGCAGTGGATTAACATGTACAAGGGCTGGTTTCTTTCAGGTATGTTAGCAAATCAATCATCTGAGGGCCAGATTTTGCTCAAACTTACTGTATTTGTAGAGTAGGGTGTCTCAGTTGACTTTGGTGGGTTTCATTGAAATTATTTCTGATATACATCAGATGAAGTGATAATAGTGTCTCGTCTCTCTCGTCTCTCTCGTCTCTGTCTCTCTGTCCTTGCAAGGCTTGTAGAATAAACCCATTTGCAGGGCACTGTAGCCACTGTAGTTGTTTACCTTGTCCTCACACCAGATGCCAAATATGGCAAAGTATGGAAACATCCCTCCCAATTTATTTAGAATCTTTATTCTCACAGTTCTATTTCCATACCAAAATCTTATTTAAAGATTTTTTTTTTGCATTATTTAGATTTATTTTATACCCAGAATGTTTTATATCTGCTGAAAACTTGAATTGCCATTAAAATTAGAGACTTCTGCTTGTTACATATATACATAGAATCCTTTAAAAAGAGCTAATCCACAAGAAGGACAGTTAAATCCTGTTAGGTGTCATTGGTATTCTTTAGAATAGCGTGTGCAGCCAGAAAGTGAGTTACATTAAATGAATTAAGTACATTGCATTTGTATTTTAAGTTGTATATGGTTTCTTTCAAAGTTAAGTGAGCGTTGTTTCTGAAGAGAGGTTCCTGACAAGGATTCTGGGCTTACAGTGTGTTTTTTAGGATTCAAGAGCAAGACTATCAGTGTGTGTAAGCTGCGTTACTGGTCCTAGGCACTGTGATAAAGCAAATAACAAAGGATAATTTCTGTGTGCTAATTTATAGTTTCTGAGGCTCTGGCATCTAGTTCATATGTACAGCCTCAGAATCCTTCTTTGGTTGGATTATCGCTGCTGTAGGTTGCAGCAGAAAGAAGGAAAGGGTCCCTTCCCCCATGTTCCTAAGAAATCCTGCCCCTTCACGACCAGGCGCACTGACCTGTTAACGTACGTAAGGTTATATGTACCTTGCCAAATTAAAGTCTACAGTGAGTGACTCCCCAAGTCTCTGCATCACGTCTGTTTTCTCTTTTGGCAGTGCAGAATGCTACAGGCTTTGTAACAATTTATTTCTGAATTGATTTATTATAATTGAGAAGTGATGTTTCACTCTGAACAGCTGTATTAGGATGTTAACAATTTAAGTTTACATTTATGCTGCCAGGAAGAATGAGCACAAACTGAATTTCAAACTTTTAATGTTCTCTCACTCTAATATAAGCTGCCGTGTGCTGTTTGTGACTGGTAAAGTCCTTCCAAAGCTATTTTGTCTGATGATAAAACCATGAGTGTATGAAGCTTGCACATTTTTCATCTCTTTTATGACCTTATCTTTTGTGAGCGGCTTCTGTGAAGGTATCCTAACTATAGGAAGCACCTGGCAAACATATATGATATCTATGCTGTGATAAGCAGTTGTGAACAAGAAAGTAGATCTGTCAGTTCTGAACTGTTCATTGTTAAAAATACTTTGTTGATTTAGCTGATTGCAAAATACATTATAGAGTGACTAACAGCTGCTATAACATTCCTAGTCAAGAAAGTTCAATAGTTACATTGTACGAGACTTTCTGTAAGAGCGTAATATTGATAGGAACAACATGGATTAAAACAGCAGGGTTGAGAAGAACTGCTAACCCATGCGCTTCTTTAAAATATCGCAACTACTTGTCGTACAAGCTGATTAAGTAGAAATCGGGAAGTCTTTTAATTTGTTAAAAAGATTAAAGTGAAATTACTCATTAATATTAAAGTCTGTCTTTTCCTCCTTGTCAGTGTTGTCAGAAATGTTAGAGTTCTCCCTCCCTCTCATGTTTCTGGTAATATGTCTCTTTTACAGTCTTCAGATTCCCTGACCAACTGTGCCACCTTGAATTACAGTGGTTTAGTGTGTTCACTTGCATCTGTTGGATAAACACTAGGATATTAAAAAACACATTAAAAAACTTTGAACTGTTTTTGAAGAGCAACAGAAAGAGTTAATGCTGCTATGAAATAGGAAGGTCAAGATGAAAATTCTATTCATATTAAAATATTGCAGTTGTTTGAATAAGACTTTTTTTTTTCCTCTTAGTTAAGCAGTATTTTGTGTATTCAGCACTTTCTCATAGGCAGAGATTTGTTTCACCTAACTTCAGCTGTCTAAAGATAGGTTCCTAAAGTAAGCTGTGTGTTTCAGAGGATGATTCATTTCAACTATCATCTCAGACACCAAGAGGGGTCTTGTGTCTCAGGCATCCTCGAATAGGATGAGTCATTATGGAGTTTTCTCTCTTCCCTGTCTATAGGAGCGCCTACATAATTAGTCTGGACTAGCTTAATTTTCAGACATCTAAGGTTAGAAGAGATGAATTCTGCCCAAAGTGAGCTTTAACACCAAATATAGGGAAATAGCTGAAAGTCCAGTAGGCTTAATTGACTCATGACTGAACGTACTATATGATATTATAGATTCTTGCTCATATGGGTCTTTTTTTCATGCAATAATGTTCTTTTAAAGGACAGAATTCATTTACTGATCCTCGTTGCCAGAAGGAAAAACTTTAACAGAGGCAGGTTTGCTTCATTTTAGAGCATTTATTGTTGCTGGTACTTCTATACCATTTTTTAGTGTTGATGGTAAATAGTTATTTCTCCTTTAATTTAAATATAAAATGTAATTGAGCAGCAAAGTGAAGAAATAAGCATAGGAAAAAAACAAAACAATAGGATTAGAAAGGAATCAACAGGTTAGTAGCAAAGTGAGTAGTATATATAAAGCAAAAAGCGCTGGATTTGACTTGGAAGAAAGAAAAAAAAATGTCCTGGATCCAATTAAATGTTTACACCTGTAAATTGAAGAAAAATGTAATCAGTTTTAAAATAAATATAAAAAAATGTCTTATTGAGACTGGAAAATAGTCAGTGAATGAACAAAAAGAGCAAACAATGGAAAGAAATTCTGTAAGGAAATAAACTCCTTTGTGCTAAACAAATGTTAGCTGGTAAAGTAGCATTAAGTAAGGTGAAATAAAAGAAAAAGGCTTGAGAGATGTGTTTTGTTATCAGCTCTTGTGCTAAGCCTCCTTTTAGCTTCTTAAAGTTGCAGTGTCTCCAGCACATTGGTTGACTTGGTTGTCCATTTTCATCTGACCTTGATGCTCAGCTGAGCCTGGGATAGACTTGCTTCTCTGCTGGGTTCTGAAGCCCACAGTAATGTACCACTTGTTGGTTTCACAAGCAGATTGCTTCAGTATGGAGGGAGAGCAGTATGGGGGAACAGGAGAAATCAGTGTTGTGATATTTCAGGTGTGTAATCCATGGACTTGGTAGTTCATGAATAGTAGAAAATACCAATGAAAATAATTAAAAATACTTATAGATGCAACCCAAAGTTTTCCTTAATGTAAATTCTACACATTTTGTTCTACTCTATTTGCACAGGACATGCATTAATTCATGAAAACTTGATTATGAAAAACACGTAACACCATACTTCATGAATCACTGAAAAAGCAAGTTAATGAAAAGTTAAGCCATCTGCTAACATAAATTTTCAGATCTTTCCTCATCTCCCAAATACTTAATTACTGTGTGCTGTAAGTTGTATACCTTAGCTGTAATTCTGTCCTTCTTTTGCCCTTCAGCCCAATCTTTTCACATAAGTTTCTCCTCCTCTTTCAATTCTAATAGTTTTGTTTGTTTGATGTTCTGGTTGGTTGCATTGATTGAAAGAATGCTCAAATTTGCATGCTAACACCAGGTTTGCATATATTATAACCTGGAAAAACTTTTATATTTTGGAGCTAAAATTTTCCACGCTTGGGCTCTGTCTAAAAGAATTCTTATTATTTCTAAATTTTGTTGCTGTTGTTGTTCTGATATAGTCCATAGAGATCTATTGTTGGAAGAAAACCATTTTCTTCAGTATAAAAATTCCATGCAAAGAACATTTTAAGAGCTTTCTATGGTGATCATACAGCTTGAGTTAGAAACTCATAATAAGAATTGCCCTTGCTGTGAAGTGCTTTCCAGCATTTTGGAGAAAACTGGAGTTGATCTTGCCAGGTTTGAACCTTGGAAAATTGTCCTTTGTGTCTCTCCAATAAAGAACAATTTGTCACAGCTGTAAGTAGCTAGGAAGGTAGAAATAATGAAGGTAAAAATATCTGATAGGTTCTTCAGTCCACCCACAAAAAAGCAGAATTCTGTTTGGTTATTACAAAGTAACTATACAAATGCTAATTCAAAATCGGGTAGTTGATAAAAACAAATAATTGCTAAGACTACTTACAAGAAACTTGATAGCTTTTTCAGCATGTGAGTATTTAGGGTGGTCTTCTAAAGCTAACTTCACATTGAACTGAAGCACATGATCTTCAGATGCCTGGGTAAAATTATACAGTGTGTTTAACAGGAAAATTATACTAGATATTCATGATGTCTTTTACCTTTAAGTGCCTATGAATACACTGGACTATATTTTTAGTATTATGAATACACCAAACCATATTTTTGTTACCAGAGTCTGGAGTGAATACAATATTGTGTTTGTGTGAGAGAGAGTTTACCGGGCTCTTATACTTAGGATTTGAAAAACTGTTTGTTTTATGAATGCAAGGAGGAATGTGTTATTACAAGACATTACATGTGCACGTGAAGGTAATACTTTACAGTGTTAGTATGTAATCATGTACTTGAAAACTCTGGGTCACAAGCTTATCTGGTATAAATATAGCTACAGTGATAACGTATGGGGATCTGGCATGGTTTGTTGTAATCACATTTCTTTACCTATGTTGTTAATAAAAGCTTTTGTTACCACGAGTGGGGAAAAATTACAAGTTACTGCTTAATTGCTGTGCTTTTTGCTCCTTCTTGCTACGGTCAAATCAACAAACAGTCTGATTTTCAGATTCTAAAACATACAGTATTTGTTTTTTAGTGCTGCCACTTTTCTGTGGGACACAGTTTTTTAAAAAGTTTGCTTCAAGATTGCTAAAAAAAAATTGAACCATAATTCAGTCCTATTTGACTGATGTAGTTAATTGTGTAGGTTTGATTTTTCTATACTTAATAGTATCTTCTCATGCAAGAGTTTATTGAATTGATTACTAGTGAAAAAAAAAAAAAAAATCTACCAATGCAGTAAAGTACTGGCCTGGATAATCACTCAGATATGTCATTTAACACATTACTGTGGCCAGATTATTTTGTGTTAATACCTGAACCCCTCATCTTCAATACAATTTTTTGTAGTGGTTATTTTAAAGTATTTTTGCATGGAGCTTGCCTAGAATCTTTGTTGTAAGTGAAATAGCTGTACTTTCAACAGGGAATTCTTCAATAATAATTAAATCTCTAAAAATTTAACCTTATTGTAATTTTCAGTGTGTCCTATATACAGCCTTATAGTGGATAGTTACTGAAAGCCAACAGACGTTCTCAGGTACTTCTGGATGGTGAAAATTCTAAAATTCATCAGAAATGTTGCATTTCTTTAGATAAAGCTTGATAGGGAGAAGATTATCATCGGGACTTCTGGTAGCTTATAATCTTTAAGGGCAAATTCCTTAAATGCCTAAGTACTGCAGAGTAGATCTCCACTAGTTACCTGAAAAGCGAGAATGTTTAGTGGACCATATTTTTGTACTGAGTGTCATTAATCTGCAATGCATAAGAAACAGTTAGGTGTCAATTCAACAAAACACATAAGTGAAAGCATATGTTCCTGGGGAATAACAAGCTGATTTCTTTCTTTCGTTTGTGCATACAAACTTCATGACTTTTTGCGCGTTGGTTTACAGAATTAGGTGCAAGTTGTGATTCTGTTTTTTAAGCATATAGAGTAAACACTGATTTCCAAAATTTGTCTCTTCAACTCACAGATGTTTATGTGTCTAGTTTTTTTTTCTCTTTCTCTCTGTTTATAGACATGAGTATGTTTTCAGTTACTCATGTAAGCAGTTGTTTGGATATTGTAGGAGCTCTGCCTAAAAGGCACTATTGAAATATGTCAGTACTGTATTCTTTCTTTGATTGTTTTTTCAGGCAATGAAGAAGGCATCCAGGAGGCAGCAGAATCTGATGGTGATGCAAGGTCAGAGAAACCAGGGCAGCTTGCTGTGGAGACTGAAGATTGGGATGGGCCAGGTAGGAAAAAACAACTGAAAGCCAAGAGAAATTTCTTAAACTAGTTTCTGATATTTTTTACTATTAGTATTTTAGCAGATGTGTTATGCTGTGCGTTGATTTTCAATGAACTACTTCTTTTATGATCCTTTGGAGTCCAGGATATTGACAGATAAGTATCAAGATAAAGTTCTTGAGTAAAAAACAGTTTTGGCTATACCATTTTGTAAATTGTTCAACAGAAAATGCCTTACGTGCCTACTTGATATAAAGGAAAATGTTTCTGCTGGTTAGAATTTTAGGATTAAAATTTATCAGTAAGTTCTCAGTTCCATGGCTGTATTAAGGTAGAAGCTTTTCTGCTCTGTTTTGGCCAGAAGACCAACCAAATGCCTGTGTCTCAAGCTTTGTGCCTACATTTAGCAACATGTTCAGCTTATCAAATAGGTATGGTATCTACTAACATTTTCAAGGATTTTCTTTACCTGTTTAAGCCTGATAGAAATCATTTAGCACACCTGGTCATTGATTTCAGTTGAAAGAGAAACTCTTAGGTTGCAGTCAATGAAGTGTTAGAACTTCACATTAGAACAGTAATTCACAGTAGCATTTTCTATTATGCACAGTGAAGATGGTGCAAGCATAACATTGCTAAGATATAAGTGTGATGGTAACATGGGAATACTTTCCAAGTATCTATTCAATATAAATATGTAAAACTTCTGTTGTACTGTAAAAGTACCTAAGACAAAGGGGTAAATTGTATTTCTCAATGAGGCCATTCTGCAGTTGAATTCAATGCAGTGTTTTCATGGATACGGACTCTGGAATGGGCCTTAAAAATCCATTATATTGACTATATTTTAATAGTGCTGTTGGAAAACGTTCATCTGAAGCCAAACGTACTCTCAGAATAGCTGTATCTCTTATGGAAATTTTCCCTAAAAAGGATGAGCACATCAGTAGAGAGTTCCAGAAGCATTCTATCAATAATTTATAATGCAATAATAATATTTCATTAGAAAAAATCCTATATTTCAATCACATTTTCATCCTTGCTTGATTTTGAAAATTACTGTGTGCTCTTCATGAAGAGAAGAACAAAACTAATGGTAATTTTCTGAAACCAGTAGCTGGAAAATATAATGCAAACAAAAATGAAGACATAGTAGTCTAATTATTATGATGTCATTTAAAATGTTTTTAATGATAATACACAAATAAGTTGATATTCTATATAAAGAACTATGGTGTTATATGAAAACAAGATTTAGTATTAAAATACACTACAGTGCATTTAAAATAATACAAAAGACATCTTTGGATGTAGCAGAATGGCCTTTTCCAGCTTCATAGTAGACTTAAAGGCTGTCAGTGATTAACATATGACTTGTTTTTGATTTCATTACAAATAAACTATCTGAAATCAGTAATTTTTTTGTTGCTTTTTTGTTTTTAGTGTATTTCAACATAGTTGAATATGCATTTTGTGAGCTGTTACTGCTTTTTATGGGAGCTATCCTATACAATAGTTTCAGAGATATCTTTTATGACAGTGTGGAGTAAAAGGAGTATTTTTTACTTTGTTGGGAAAAAAATTCCAGTTAAACAGTAAGATGTGTGTATTTCTTGTAATATTTATTGATAGCTTTGACATGGGATAAGACGGAAATCAAAGCTGAATGTGGGAGAATTCCTTTTGAGTTCAGATAACTGATGACAACCAATATGAAATAAGCAGCTCTATTTTATTTAAATATTGGTTCTTTACAAGGGTATAATATGTATGAAGAAAGGAATGGATACATACCACATGCCATACTCTACATCATCCATTTCTGAAATGAATTTGGTTATTTATTGATATGGAAAAAGAAACAATCAACGGAAGATCAGTTTCAACCATGCAATACAAAGATAACTTCTTTCAGATCTTTGAAAAAAAACCCAAACCATTAAATATTTTGCTTATTTAGGAACATATTTTAGCACAGCAGAAACAGAACCATTAAAACCTTTTCTTCAGCAACTTTCCCAACTTGTAGTACAGATGCTACCCCAAAGAGTAGGTGACCATACATTCTCTGTTATCTGGTCTGCCTCTGGTCTGCTTACTGAGATAGAGCTCTCTGAGAATCCAATGACTCTGTTCTGTATGATACAAGTTGCTGTCAATTGATAATGTGAACTATGACAACTCAAGGATTCATATAAATAGTAGAGCTGTTTTGTTATTTTAATTTTTTTTTTCTTTTTTTAGCACTAAGAGAACATACTGTTACTTTCAGAGACAGTACTTGCCAGGGACTGAAGTTCCGCGAGTTATTCATTAGCAGCAACTTGCTCACGAATGAGTCAAAACTAAGTTTCTGGGATTAATTAGAGTTTTATTTTGTTTGAAAATTTGCATTGTTAAATGGTTCACATGTATTCCCAAGCCTTTGTAATTATAATATTTTTATGAAGAAAAATCTAAAGTTGAATGTACTGTAGCTTCAAAGAGTTTTTGCTGAAGCAGTCTTTCAGATCACATAGTATTGTGACCTTCACTGACCATTAAGGAATTACAGAGATAATGCCTATTCTGTGTAGTCACTTTGAGTGTTACCTGAATGTTTTTTAAACTATCCTCAGTTTTCATTGTTTCTGTCCTATTTTTTTACAAATTCTTTTTAATGAGAAGACTACTCTGAAATAATGGAAACTGAGATCAATAGACTGTATATGGACACACAGTAAAGGAACTGATGCTTTTTCCATTACAGCCAACAGCAAAAGTCCAAGGAATAGAAAGAGTCTGCAAAGCAAGACTGGGCTTAAACAAATTTTATATGAAAAGACTTATTTCTTTAAATGTGGAAGCAGAGGTCATTTTACATCCTTAAATATACTTTTTGCTATGAAAGGAATGCCTTGCTACATGTAGATGTATATAGTTCTATAGCCTTTGTATTACTGCTAGGATATCAGTGCATCTGAGGCCAGTGATCAGTGTTTTAACACATAATGAACAAAAGGCGGATGTCCTGCATGTCTTCTACAGACATCACACAAGAAAATAGGATCATTCCCTTTTTTACTGGATATCTGTTCTATGTAAGAACAAAAACCTCCTAAACTTGGGGAACTATGAATGAAATATCCTAGAGGTTCCATGTTTCCGTACCAGGACTTTCTTAAAATCTCTGAAAATTTTAGGTAACAGGCTCCTCAACTACAATATTGTTGAACCCTATATAAGGAAATTAGGTATTATATGCTGTCTTGACAGACAAATAAAAATTGTTTAAAGAATTAGCAATTAGTCATTGTTTATCGTCCGGTGGTCATGCCTGTATTGGTGAATACAACTTCAGTCCACTGTACTTGTCATTTTAAGAGACAGCAAATATGTAGTGTATCAAAGGGAGAAAAGATTTGAATGAAAAAGTATGGATCATAACTTGGAAGCGTTTAAAAAGATTTTTTTAGATTTTCCAAAAGCTATAATAAAAGTGAAGGCTCTGTTGGCTTTACCTAGAGGAGAATGTAAAAAAAAGAAAAATCCATGTTTAAAATGAATGGGAAAACAATGGATGCACCAGATGCTAGGAACTGTAATACCTGGCTAAAAGAAAAAAAAAGAAAAAAGTAACTAAAAACCTATCAGTAGCTTCATTAATAACAGTAAGATGACATTTTAAAATGTGGTAAGAAAAAAATCATTAGAAAATTGGTATTGATCTATTACAAGTCAGAACTCTTAATAGTTATAGGGGACAGGAAAAAGGGTAGAGTAATTTAAATATTTCTGGTCTGTTTAAAACATATTTGTGCTGGAAAACCTATTTGTCTGTAAGTGATGACTATAATTCTGTTCTGTCAACAACTGATCAATATGTTAAACCTGCTAAACCCTAGCTAATTTAAGCAGTCTGATAGTTTGAATTTAACTTTTTTAGGAGCTAGGTGACCCACTGTTCCACATCAGTCTTCAGTTTTCAAAAAGTTTTGAGATGATTTGGAAATTCTAGAACACTAGAGGAAACAAATGTGTTCAAAAACAGTAAATCAGGGTTGGTCTGGATAGTGACAGACTTGTCCACATGACAGTGGCCCCATTGGAAATAATGGGATAAGTGATGTAAGAGTCTTTTATTAAAGGGAGATTAGTAAGAGTGCCAATCCGTATAGGTTTGTGGAAAAAATAGATCTTGTAAAACCAATGTAACACGTAATGGTGAGCCAAAGTATATTAGTTCTTTGCAATATGCTTACGATCCAAAGAAAATGCTGAATAATGGATAGGTATTGCTATTGCAGGATCTGTATAACTTGACATGTTAGCTGCAGCAAAATTTTAGTTTCAGTATAATTAAATATGAAGTCATGTGCTTGCGAGAAGGTAATAGAAGTTTTACTACAGAAAGCAGTGTGTCTGGAAAAGTCTTGGGATTTAGTGAACCAGGGTTGAGCCCAAAAGATAGAGTTGTGGCTAAAGCATATGTGTGGGTTCTCAAATTATCATCTTGCTTGTCTGGTTAGCAGTCTTGTTTGATACTGAAACAGGGTTCTGTCTCATGCATTAACACTTCAAGAATGATGTTAAAATTTGAAGCAGGTTTAGAGAAGAGCCACTAGAGTGTTGAAAGGACTGGTATTATGAAAAAGTCTAGGTCCTTTCCCTACTTATTTTTTCAAAGAAAATATTAAAGGACAACCTGATTACAAACTACTTTAAATTCAGAGTGAAAATCTGGTAACAATGGGCACCTCTTTCTAGCAAAAGTATCAGAAGATTAAATGGACGTTGAAGCTCCACAATTTCAGACACAAAGAACAGATTTTAGTGCCTAAAAAGTTAATTATTGGAACATTTTATGAAAAGTCATTTATCTGTCATTAGAAATATTTACATTCAGGATGACATACTTTCCTAGTGAACATGATCCAGTTCTGTGGTAAACACTGGACTTTTTGAATGGGCTAGATTCCACTGGGGCAGAAGTTAGACTGGCTGACCATGATAATTCCTTGTAACTAAAATGGAATGAATAAATGAATATACTATATATTACTTTTATAAATACTGTACCGTTTGGATGCATTTATAATTAATAAGCACTAGCAGTCCTCCACATAAGCAACTCCGAATTTTTATTTCTTTAGTAATTGTGTATTCAAGCTATGTTAAGAATGATTACTTCTCTGTGCTCTTCTAAATTCTGTGCTGTTATTCTGTAGTGATGGAATAAAACAATACAGTAGAAGACATCCCATACCTGTTCTGTGAGTAATATGCAAGGGAAAGTTCTTTCGCTGTAGACAGATGGGACACAATTTTCCAGCTCTGACTAACTAAGCCAAAAAGATTTTCAAAACCCACTCCACCATCCTGTGTGCTCAGTTCTTTTGACTTTCTTCTCACAGAGGTCCAATAACCAGTGAGTGCTTAAGCCGTTGGTGAAGTTGTATCTGCTTTTTAAGACAGAGAAATATTCTCTGGGTTAGCGGTTGGGGAACTGAGTATAGGGCATTTACAAAGGTGAAATTAGTGCCACTCAGAAAATCTTGGTCCTAAGGAGGAACTGGATCTCTCTTTTCTTAATTCAGTGTATTGGCAACTAGATCATCCTTATTCCCTATGTGAACTCTTACTTTCATAGCTGTATAGGAACATAGCTTTCTTGCAGAACGTGCTGATTTTGTGAGTTGGATAGTCTTGAAAGTCAGCTTCAGAAGTTCTTTTGAAATGTAGCTGAATTTTTCTTAGGAAGTGAGAAAATGTGATTTGTCCACATATCCAAAATGAAGAAAAAATATGCAATGGAAAATAAGATGTAAAACTCTCGTTTTCGTGTTACGGTAATTTTTAATGTATTGTTTACATTCATCTCCACATGAAGTGAAAGTTTCCCACATGTAAAATTCTGCCTCCAGTAAATCAACAGAACTTCTGCAATTGATAATAGTAAAGCAGGATGAAGTCACAACTCATGTTACATCTTAGAAGACTCATCATAACTCATATACATATATCAGAGAACTGTTGAAAAAGTATGAAGGCTAGTTAAATATAGCACAGTCTAGTTTCTTTTAATTACTATTACAGGTTGGTGTTTTTCTTAAAATGTATCAGAAAGTGTAAGGAAAATAGTAAACAGAAAATTAAATAGTGCTTTAAAATAATTATATACTGAACTATGCTGCTGGTAATGTTTAATAAAAGAGAGAAATAGGCTTTCCTGTGAATTCTGGTGTATTGCTTTAGTGAGATGTGGATCAGAAAGGTTCTAGTGAACATCTGACATGCCAGGTTCACATTTTTACCTGCTATAAAAGGTAGTTTGAAAAGCTTTTCTGCATAGATTTCCTGTAACCATTCATAAGAATCACTGTAAATGTGTATTGATTGTTGGGTTTACTCTGCATTATTTAGTAATACTATAAACAGTTTGGGTTACAAAGCAAAAGTGTGTAATATAGATTGGAATGGTTGGTAGACCACTGCAAGATGGAAACAGACATTAATGATACTCTTTTTTTTCCCCCTCTTTTTACTTCTTTCTCTTTTTTTTTTTCTTTTCTTTCTTTCTCTCTTTTTAAACCAGTCCTAAGAAGGACTTGGAGATTACTGTCCTGATTTCGTTTCTTTTTTGATTGGGGAAATGTGGTAGATATAAGATCTTGGAAATGCTATTTGATGTAAATTAACAAAAATCCATGAAACATAGTTAACCATAGATACAGTCTGACAGTAAGAAGAATATTGTGAAGAAGCAGAGGAAATCATAGAACGACTGTGTGTTACTCTGACAGTGAATCGGTATTATCTCTGCTATCAGATAATGCAGTTATCATTAATTTTCACATTTGCATTTCAATCTTTGGAAGGAAATGACTCTTGCCGGATGAAGATAAGAGCTCTGTACCACTATAATGAACCATCATTTTATCCCAATGCTTTGTATCCATATGAAAATGAGGCTGGGTGGTGGTGTGGTATGTGAGGAGGGGGTGGGGGGGTCATAGAAACATTATAACAAAGTGTCAAAAATCACTACAGACTTTTGGAGCCCTTTATGAAACAAGAGGCAGCCTAAATAAATCTTCTGTAGTGAAGTGGATATTGGATTAAAAGCAGAGAGCTGGGCTCCTATACTGGGGGCTGGGAGGGGACCTTGAAGGAGCAGGGGAAGATTTCTGTGGATCTTGATCTGGTTTCCATCACTGGTTGTAACTAGGGGGAGGCCATGTAGACACAGAATAGCAAAAGTAAGGGGGTAATGGTCATCAAGTTAACCCTTGCACTGCAGATCTTGTTTTGACGCTTGAATACTATTAAGGTAGGTGAAGTAAATGCTAGTGGACCACTGGCTTTATGGTTTGGGTTCTGATACTGGAGCTGTTTTAAGAGGTCACCACATCTGTGTGTTAAATGCAGGATTTCAAATGATTTTCAGTCTTGTATATAGAACTGATCCAAGTCTTCAAGGACTGTAGGGTTCCCAGTCCTTTTCCTTGCATAGCCCAGATTTGTGTTGATGACCTGAAACTCTGTCTGCAGAACTCTGCAAGGCATCATTCCATTTTAGGTCTGACTGACTAAAACCACTGCTCCTCAAGTACTCTTGCACTATATTCAACTTGTTTGACCTTATGGTGTAGTTGTTGCCTATAACTTACAGACTTCATCCATACGCCATTGGGACTCACTGCCAAATGTCTGCTAAAAGCATGAACTCTTGAGGTTTGCCTTCCTGCCCCATTTTTTTGTAACAAAAGCTGAGATTCTTATATCATCAAATGATTGTAAGAAGTGATATTTAAATATATGTTATTTTAAAAGTCGTTCTTAGTGTATAACGTGGGACCATTTATAGGAGCACCAGGATATCCACCTTGCCGTGACCAGCTGGGATTGATGAATTGTTCGCTGGCTGTAGCAGCCGCTGCCTCCTGCAGACTTTTCTCAGGCCCTCACCTCTCTGCTCTTACGTGACGAGCATATTCTGGTCTCTTAATGAGAAGATGCAGGGCTAAGAGCTGTAAGGAAAAATAGGCAATACCTGTGTTAGTAAATTCATTAGTGACAGAAGCTGAATGTTACATACTTGTGAGGTGTTAAAATGGTCCCTGGCATGATTTTTGTTGAGGCCAGCTGACACTCTTCCCAAGCAGATCCTAAGGTTCAGGAGTTAAAGTGTTGCAGGGAGCATTGGTAGTTTGTGTGTAGTCGCCTGTTTAAAGGCTAAGGAACCCAGAATGTAAATATGGCCCTATTTGGCCTCACTTCCCAGAACTGTTCTTTGGCACATGTAATTAACCTTCCTTTACCTTTAACAGACATACTTAGTACACAAATTGGCTGTTCTTCAAGGCAATTGATCGTCTTGGTGGACTGGTCCCTGTACAGGCCTGAAAGATGAGAGAGTGTCTGTGTGAATTCACATGGAAGTAGCAACCAAAGCTTTGCTGTTGTCTTTCCCACGTGCAAATTTAACTTTTGTGGGAAACAGGCCGTTGCGTGACCTACTGAGCACGTGTAATGGATAAAATCAACTCATGGGGAGAATTTGCATTTATGGTCACACCTAACAAAATGAAACGATGCCCACTAGCCAGAAATAGCGGTCACAAAGGCTTTAAGAGAAAATTGAGGTGTAATGCAATTCCCCTAAAATCATGTGAATAGGCAGTACTAAATTTTCAAAACTAAGAGATATTTCCCATCTTGACGTCACTTATTATGGTGTCTTGTGTAGCATCCCTTTTATGATTCAAGGTGCAAATATAGTAGGATTCTCTAAACCTGGAGTCTCATTTGACATGCAACTTAAAATATCAAAAACCAGCAAGTTCATCACTGAGTACCGGAGCCTTTGTCAAGCGTTCTAACTGTTTTGTCAGTTGGGATGCAATTTCCTTATCGTTGTTTCACACAGTTAACATATATATGTGAATTTAAATTTAATATCAAAGTTAGTTGCTATAGAAATGAACCTAGTTTAGAAGTAACGTTTTCTTGTACGGACATGTCATATTTGGAGAACTTTGATTTTATTTAAACAATTAACATTTTAGAATATTTTTAAATGCAAAACTTCATTTTTATCCTAGTCAAAATGATTCAGAAAAGTGAAACTATCTAAAACCTTCGAGTCTATTAGTTTTTACTTTGATGGTTCATGATTTGATGAGGTCCTTTACTATTCCTGGGCCTTTATTTACCCATTTGTGAACTATTTACTTGACATAGCAAGGCTTTTCATTTTCGCTGTGTTAGGTGTAAATTGCTCTTTGGAAACCATCTTAATCTGCAAGTGGGCAAGTTTCTAGACTGGGTAGACTTGAAATTGATCCAGTATCTTCCTAAATTCTTTTGTACTTGTATATGTCCAGCATGAGGCAAGAACATTGGCCTGACTTGTAAAAGGCGTTGAACTCTGAATGAAAGGTGATACACATGAGAAATGTGTGCTATTTTGATTGGCATTTATGTTTCAAGCACAAAAGACTTCTTGTTCTCTGAAAAAAGTTGTTAGCTGGGAAAGGCATGTGCAAGGGACGAATGATCAGATTCACTAGGTACTTCGCTTTGGACATGATACGCTATATAGTGGATATTATGGAAAGTACAAATCCCTGTAGGTCACACAGTGAAGGACTCCTAGTCTGTGAAATTCTGCAGGGAATCAATGAACATCTGCATTACAATACATTGTTTCTTGTAGTTTCATGCACCAAGGGACCTGCAGAGGCTGGCAGAAAGCTTGGCACTTTTCAGCTGTCTCCACTGTAGTTTGGTCATAAAGGCAATATAACACCCTGGTAATTGCACAGGACTAGGAAACAATGTCTGGTTTTGGAAACAGATGGGGTGAGAATCAAAAGGGACATGTAATCGGTCCACAACTATTTTGTTCTTTGTTGTGTTTTTCTCATTAATTCAGCTGAGATTATTGCGTGTGGAATACTGCATAGCAACACTGGCCTGAACAATTGAAGGACAGATGTGTTAATACATTGAACTTTATACACAACATAATGTTATTTACCATGCAAAGCTGTAGTTCCAGCAGTTGGATGCAAACACCTAGTGAGAGATGCTAGTGACTTTATTTCTTAAATTGGCAGGTTTCAGTTGGTTTCAGTGATGTATGATGTGTTCAGCATATCATATAAAGAAAATATTCCGATTCTCAAAATACATTTTCCTCCTATCCCTTTGAAAACTGCTTTATTTACTCCCTCTCAAGACAGCATAACATAGAAGTTGGAATAATAAAACTAAAACAACAAAAACATTATCACCAAGAACCATTGTACCTCCGTTCAAAAAAGCCGGTGCTGAGTGTAAAAATCTGATGTGACATGTGAGTGACAAACTGGATACTAGTATTTACCCCCAAAATTACACAGTTCAGAATGGTTCAGAGTCGGAAAAGGAAACTGAACATTGTGGTCATGGGACTGCGACAGAGTCCGAAGGGCAAAATTCCTCTCTCAATTCTGACCCTGACTTTCTCAGTATCTGTCTTTAGCTCTGTGAGACCAGCTTAACACACATTTGGGTTTAGGTTTTTAATTGCCAGACTTCATTTTTTAGGGCACTTTACCATCTCATGCTAAAAAGAAGTACGTGGGTTGAATAGTAGATCTTCTCTCCTTGATGCAGGCTTCAGACAAGGGTGTGTGTAAATGATCATTGTAAAGTGCAGTAATGGTCATCACACAGAAATGCTAAAATAAACTCTTTTATGCAATCACTCAGCACTTATTCGCCAACATGGCAAAAGCAAGCATGGTTGTCTTAATAGCATCAGACCGCGTATTGATTTAGTTACAAAATTTTTAGTTATTTAATCACGTTCTAATGGAATCAGTGAGAAACTCCAGAACCAAATATTCAGAATTATGGCCCAGAGTTAAAACTAGTAATACATTATGCTGCTATTTGGGTAGGCAGCAGTAATAAGGATTAAAGCCTATGTTTGGAAAGCTCTAACTGCACAGTGGCCACTGTTCCTAGTTTTTCCTGCAGTCAGCTGATTAGCTTAGACCTTCTAAAACAGCTGTGTAGAGGACATCTGAGCTCCTGGTTTGTTTTTTGTTTGTTCCCCCCCCCCCAAAAAAAAAAAATTTCAAAGCTTTCCAAATGTGCTTTTTAATAATCAGGGCTGATTCAAAAAACTATTTTTAATCTATAGCATATTAAATCGTATTCGTGAAGAAGATGCTTGTGTATGCCTAGTTTACCAGCATGGGCAATCAGTCCAGTGTATCTATTGCATCTTTTATGATATGTTACAGAAAGAATGAATAAAATTTCCCATCATAGCTTACTCTTTCCCTTTGCTCCTCTTTGTCTCCCTCAAGACCATTAAGCAGTGTATTCAAGCTGGAAAATTTGAACAGCCATACTTTACTTCACAACATATTCTTGGGGATTACAGATAGGAAAACTTCACAGTATTTTACAGAATTTTGTCTTAGGTGAGTATTGCAGGATTATGCATTGGCATATTGTTTGTTATTAAAAAAAATATTGGCTGATATACTTCAAAGATTGAGGATAAAGCTTTGAAAATCATATTTTACTTGGAGAAAATACTCAAAGTGGGCTTGTTCAGGTCTGTTTCTCTGATTTTATGGCAATATAGTTGCATTGATTTTAAAGATGCTTCAGCATAAAACCACAATGATGGATTATTGTGGATAATTTCGAAAGGCGGTACTATGTGTACTATGGACATACTGTTCCAGAGTGGAGCGTATATGCATTTTGGGCTGGGTGGTTCTTGAAGGAGACTGAATTTCAAATTACATCATTGTGTGAAAAAAACCCTTCATTAAGTTATCTGAAGTTTGATACTTACACTGTGGTGCCAAAACCACTAATCAGTTCATAAATCTCTGGCTTGCATATATAAACAAATACTAGTTCTCATAAAAAAAAATGAGACTATCTGGACAGCACTCATGTTAAGCATTCACTGAGAGTTTTCTTAGGTGTAATACAGTCCTGTTTTCAAGGTCTGTGCAAAGCAACATTGTAAATGCTTGTTTCGACCTGATAACTTATGTATCATTTTAAACTTTATTTACTTAATACTGTTACTGTTGTGATTTGTACTTCATGATTTTTATTGAGTTATTCTCAGAAAAAAACTTTTTTCCACAATTACAGAACTGCTTAGCATTTGATATTGACTACTTTTCAAAGTATGTATTGGATCTCAACTTTTCATGGAAATTTTCTTTAAGAGGTGCTCTATAAATATATGACTACATCTAGCAGCAGAAAAAGAAAAAAAACCTACAACAAAACAACAGATATTTTGGTGTGTTGCAGTCCGATAAGAGCTAGCATTTAGTTTAATTACTATATCCATAACATTTTAGCCATCGAATTTTGAGCCTCTTCCAAGGAAATTATTTTTCTCTCATCTTGTCCTGCTAATCCTTGTTTTAATAGTTATAACTTACTTTTAATTTTTTTTGCTGTATCTTCATTCCACAACGCGTGAATCATCTGGAATCAAAGAACAGTGTGATAAGGTTGTTGAGAGGGATGTGAATGGGAGAGGAACAACGTGGAATTTAAAATGGTGTATACGTGCCAGAGGACATCTTCAGGGGACACGGGAGAAATGTTCTTACATATTGCTATGGCACCTTCAAACATGTGATCTGACATAGCAACGGACAATGAAGGAGCATTGGACTCTGTCCTACATGAGGCACAAAGGAAGCTTCAGGTTTCTTTAATACTTCTCTGTAGGAAATACATCTGATTACAGAAAACCCTTTCTCCTTGAATTCTGCCTCTTGTCAATATATTCTACAATGTCATATGCACATTGACAAAAATGATGCAATAGATTAGTTGTTCTACTGATTCACTGGTCTCACACTGTTCAGTGTTCTACATACTGAGAAACTCAGTGAAGAAATTAAATAATACTCTAATAGTACTTAGAAACTGTGATCCTCCCTATTAAAAAGCCTTTTGCCATCTGCTTGCTTTTTAATTTTTCTTGTAAAAGAGACAAAAAATCACTTGAATACGTAGCAAAGCATGTCACATTACTTTCACCATTTCTCAGCTTCTGGGATCATTGCCCTATAAAAATGTTATGTGCATTTCCCCAAAGCTTGGACATATCATGACGCTTATCTAAAGAGAAAAATGATATATTTTTAAAAGAAAAATGCTGACCTAGTTAGTGAGGCTGAAACCATTCATTAATTAGAAGTCATAATTGCAATTACATGGTAAAATTAATTTATCACGAAAATAATCCTATCAGTTTTCCTTTTTGGAAAAATGGAACCAAATGATTTTAGCAGCCCGTATTGCTTAAGGCTGATATTACAGTGATATTGGTTTAGAGTGAATAAAGTAATCAAATTCTATTTTCAAGATCTGAAATTCTGAGACTGCATCAATGATAGTTTATATATTATATGAGATTCACTTCAGTTGTAATTTTGTAATTACATATAATATATAAAGCCTATATGCACAGATAAATGCATAAAAGGAAAATAGTGTGCTGAAATTTAAAAAGAGTGAATTGAAGATAACACAGCACATAATATATAGAAAAATTCATGTAATATGGCAAGTATGCTACAGTGTATGAAACTCAGAATGCCTTTTCTACCCTGAGGCTATTTAGACTTCCTTGATATTCAAATCTTAATGTACATTAAATGGAATTTAAGGAGGTCCACCTTGCTGGACCTCAGGCAGACTTAGCAAGTAGTGCTCCTTGGGGATACCACTTTATGTATATATTTGCAAAGATGTTATAGCCATGAAATATAGTCCTTTGATGACATCATAACTGTGAAATATGACTTTATTTTGCTCACCAGCAGTCACAGCTTTGCTTTATCTATATTAAGCAGTCTGTATGCATAAATAAAGAATACCAAATACTGAAGCTGACTGCTGTAACCTAACATGGCCACCTTCAGTTGGAGCGCTCATTAGTCCCTGTGATACCCTGTGGATGTCAGGGGACTGTTTGTAGAGTAACATGCTGTCAAATATCGCTAAGTTTAATATTGTCTTCTCTCCAGAAATGTGGTAATAAGCGCTGGGGATACCATTAGACAGCTATATGCCCAAATTCAGCAATTACTTATGCTAATTTAAATTTTAACAGAGGGCAGAAATTTATTATTTTATTTCAAGGTAGTCAAACTTGGTCTTTAAATTTAAGGATCTCAAGTATATCATTAAAATTTCTGGTCCTGTTGAAGTAAATAGAAAAGTACACATTGATGCCAATGGAGTTAATACCTAGTCTATTAATGACTAGCTAATGCATGAATGCATATATCATTTGCATAAGACTTACAAATACACTTACTTTTTAGGAGGAAGACTGTTAGCCACAGTCACCAGGGGAGTGTTCATCTGCCTGGACTTTGTTATTAATGGGAGATAGGAATAAGTATACTTTTGAGTATCTGAAAAGATCTTAAGTCTCCAAGAAAAAGACTTTATAGAACAGTGCAAGAAATACATGCTTAAATCTATTTTTCCAGACTAACCTGGCATTTGAAGATAAGATCAATAAGGTTTTTTAATTTTTTTTTCCGTTTCCAAATAGTAAGGAAAAAAATCTACATTTAAAAGAATGCCTTTGGTCTTCTAGGCTCCCCTCTTGCAAAGCATTTACAAACTTTTAATTTAATGCATATGAGCATGCCGTTAAACAAAGAAAGAACTACTCACATGTATTAAGTTAAGCACACATGTAAGTGTTTGTAGGACTGCGGCCTTAGGTTATAAGCTCTTCCAGGAAGGAGCTGCCTTTATCATTGTACTTTCTACGTACTCAGCAAACTGTTAGCTTGCACAAATTAATAGGGATGCAAATTGAAGCAATGCTAAAAGGCCCCTTTCCACTCCTCTGACAATGTAAAAGGGCCTTAAAGGTTGAGTAAATTACTTCACTAAGACCTAGAATTCTGAATGCAATAAATAAGGACTTCAAATTGTACCTTCTTGAGTTTCTATTAATTACAAAACATTGTTTCATGGATTTGCTTGATTTTCTGACTTCCTTCCTATTTTGAAACATTTTTTATTAAAATATTTATCTTAATATACAAAATGTTTTGACTTCGATACACTTTTTGAAATGAATAGCTTTTTCTTTTGAGAAGTAGGAGCTAAATCTTGAGGCTGCTGTTGATTTTCATTTGACAGTGACTTCATTGTCAGTGGTGGGATAGTAAGGTCTTACATAGCCCATTAATTTTTTTAAATGATAACCCATTTGGACTCTGTGATTTTAAACTTCTGCAAGTTTAAAAGCCCCGTCATATTTCATGGCTCTGATTACAGCTGTTAATGTCTTATGGTGGCATAATGCACATGAGTCTTGATCTTATTTTATTTGCTAGTAGTAAGATTTTTGCTGTAAGCGTAGGTATTTTTGCTGTAACTGTATATAGGAATATACTAATGTTATGAATTGAGAGGAGATGATGTTAAATTATTGCCTGGGGATAGGAAAAGATTGTGATACATAATGTCCAAAATGTTCCTAAGGGCAAATCTTTTCTTAAAGGAAACAGTTGATTTTTTTTTTTTTAATTATCTTTTACAGTTTTTTTAAAATAAAAAAGTGCCATAAATTTGACTGAAGGGGTATTCTGACATAGCGTGCATGAAGCATCAGTAGCTCTTACTATCTTCTTCTGAAAATCAGTTGAATCTACTGCCTATTGTTTTAATTATTAGCTAGGTCCAAGCAGTGTTTTAGGATTATGACTCTTGCTTGACGATTTTCTGAAGCGTCAGCTGATTGATAAACTAAGCCTTCTCTTAGCAGTTAAGGGGAATAAAAGAAAATTTACCCATTTAAAGCTCTTATTTTCTCTGTGTGAGTTTCTTAATTGTGACCCATCCTGTTTATATTTTTCATCGGCTTTATTTCTTCAATTTTTCTTTTGTACAGACACTACCTACTGTTCACCTTTTGCCTTCCTTATGCAATATTTTTAATAATAAAACAAGTCCATGTATACTGTTTTTAATTAACTTTTTAGGTATGCATTGTGAGATAGAGGGTATGAGATTATTTATCTGAATACATTTACTTCATATGAAAACTGTAGCACCTAAGCTTATATGTGTTTTTTTCTTGTAGTCGTGGCCCAGTGGTACTTACCTGTTCTATTTGTCATTCCCATGGTCCCGCCTGGGCTTGTCTTCCCCTTCACACATGCAGACAGTTAAAGCACAGTGGCTATCGAGACAACAGTCCAGCAGTGCTTAGTCGAGCAAATGTCTCTACATTTTGGTTGCTTAACAAATGATTCACATGAAATGCATGCAGCAAAGAGGCAATTTCCCCAATGTACTCGTACACCCGTGCTGAAAAAATGTCATTTTCCTTGTCAAGTTTCGTTTCCTCAAAAAAAAAAAAAAGGAAAGCTTTTTGTTCTTTCAATTCCCTTTTGATCATTCATAATTTCTGATCATCTCCTTTTATATTCCTGGTCTGATTTTGTTCATGCTCTTCATTTTTACTCTGCTCTATATTCATTCTCTTTCTGTCATTTATTTCCTTTGATTCTGTTAAAGTCCTTTTTCCATGTGGTGTCTGTCTTTCATACATTATAATTATAAAATATTTCTGTTTTCTCTTGAAGCACTCAAAATTTATTTACCTAGCTTTCTAAGTTTGGATACAGTGTTTCCTACGGTATTTATCAAGGAGAGTATAGTGAGAAATGAGCACACTATTACTATTCTTGGCTTTGCTGTATTTTCAAAGAGCATCTGCTGGTGTTCATTTGATTTTTTTTTTCCTGAGCTATGTATATAACACGCATATGTATCATCAATTCAATGAAAACGCCACAGAGAAAATGAATTTTATGAAATTGGGAGGAAGTTTGCAGCAAACAGTGGATTATATTGGTGTTATATAGCTATCTCATCAAAAGGTAGGAAATGCACAAGACCTTTTGCGCTTTTCAATTTGAAAGAAAATGATTTCATTAGAAAAAAAAGAACCATCACTCTGGATGTTGGAGAATGCCAGAGCCTGATGAAACCAGCTGAAGAGACAAACTGAGTGTACGGATGCAGATTAGCCTTCAGAAGATGAGGGTGTAAAAGGGATTTAATGGTAGGATGGATTATAGAAATCCTTGTAACAATGTTAAATAATTATAGTTCCAACCGAGATCAAAGCAGTGCTGATTGAACCCCCTCAAGCTGTTAACACGGAGTATCTTGAAGGAAAAAAAAAAGGGAAAAAAAAAAAAACCCTCTGAGATTGGTCAGCCTGCGCTGACAGTGTCCTCTGATCTGGGAAGTTCTGGCTGTATTGAAGGTACAACTTGTGGGGGAGGGAAAGATGGAGGGAAGAATTTATCAGTCTGAGGAGCCTATTTGGGTGTTGTGGTTTTTTGTTGTTTTTTTTTAAGGGAGGAGGAAGGGGTTATTATAGTCAATGTTACTGGAGTTCAAACACTGACTGAAATTGCAGTAAACTTGTACACAATTGGCTTCTTTCCATATTGGAAAAAGGATTAAATTTCTTTAGCAGAACTCTGGTCTGTAACAGAAAATGATTAGACTCTTTTTTTTTTTTTCCTCTCCCTTTTAAACTACGGTTCCTATATACATACCTGCCCAGCAACAACTATTAGTAGCGATAACTGGAAGAACGCCTTTGTAGTAGCGATATTTAGCTGCAGGCAGGGAGTACAGTTGCTATGCCCATTCAACAGTCTTAAACATTAATTCTCATTGCCTTGCCTTCCTGGCATTCATGCCTGGAGGATTATGCTTATGCCTCTATTAATAAAAAAAGAGAAGTCAAAGTTAAATCCTTACAGTTTGGTAGTGTAGTAACTTGTGGCATAGCCAAAGCTTCTCCTTTTATACAGCTGTCAACATGTAAAGTGCAGCACATCATCTGGGTTGTTTCAAAGGAAAATTTATAACTTTGGCCCTGTTGAGGTTTATTTCCAGTGATGGCGTGTTTGGTATGTTCAGTTCCAAATGGAAAGCTAGAGGGTTCAATAGATGAGTAATAAAAACCAAGGGTACAAATGGCACTTTATGGACTGAATCTATCTGAAGGAATGATTTGATCTAGCCTAGTATTAGTTTGCTCTCTAACTTCATGCTGGGACTGCAGGTGAGTGAGAATGACCATCACTGAATGGACATAAAGCATAACAGCTGTTGGATGTCTCCTCTTGGGCATAGCCACATAAGGGAAAGGGTGCTTCGACGAGGCATCATCATCCACATGGCAGGAAGACTTCGCCATCGCATAGATTTTGCCAATGAGTGGCCTGCAACTGACCTTAGACCTGTAACTCTGGAAGGTTAAATGATGTTTTTTAAGAAAAAGGATTACAAATTTTAGGTTCCTGGAAATGCCAACATAGATAGAATCTGTCTCTCTCTAGTTCTGGGAATACATGCATATGGCTGTATGTTTGAAAAAATATGAGTACTTTGTTTTCTATGTACAGCCAGTATACTAAATGTCAATCAGAGAGTATATCAAAGAACTGCTTTATATTTCAGAGAATAATGATGCGTGACCAAATCCCAAACGTGTTATCTGATCCCTGTGTAAGAAGCTGTAGTTATATTTTCCAAATGTTATAGGTAAAGAATGAAGACATTTAAATGGCATCATCTCCAAGGGATTTTGTGGCTATTTTCTTTAAAATTGTGACAGTCTTTGCGGGTGTCTCAAAGTGTCCATAGATGTCCAAGTTACAGGTACAGGTTCTGTGGCTCTGTTGTCCGGGCCAAGTCCTACAGAAAATGTGGAAGTCTGTCTTCTGGTGATCCTCTGGAGCATTGCCTCACCATGTGGGGTTAAATTGTGCAGAAGATGCTGTGGCTAACCTGAGCTTTCCTGTTGAAGGTGTGATCTAAGACAAGATAGAAATGAACTTGCGGTAATTGCTGAGAGATCTTGGCCAAGATCTGCAAAGTTATTTAGATATCTAACTCTATTTGATATATAGTGGTTTGTAAAGTTAAACATGTCTGCAGGAGCAGGGTGTAATTTTTAATCAAACAGGTATTTACACTGCTGGATAGAAACAGATAACGGCAGGAAGATGTGCCAGGGGAGGTTTAGGTTGGGCATTAGGAAAAGGTTCTTCACCCAGAGAGTGGTGGAGCACTGGAACAGGCTCCCCCGGGAGGCAGTCATGGCACCAAGCCTGGCAATATTCAAGAAGCATTTGGACAACGCCCTCAGATATGTGGTATGAATTTTAGGGTTGTCCTATGAAGGGACAGGAGTTGGACTCAATGATCCTTGTGGGTCCCTTCCAACTCAGGACAGTCTATGATTCTATGACTCTATAGTACCATTAAGTGAGCTTTAAGGTAGTGGTATGCTAGTTCAAAACTACCTGGCCTCAATTAAGCAAGTGTTTTAAAAGACAGAAGTTATAAGTGTGAGCTTACCTGGGATTGTGGAGAGTATTAAAGTCCTGGCCAGGGATCTCACAATTCCATTTTATAAAGATGGAATTTGAAGGAAAGAGTTGATGCTGTTTGGACATACAGATATGTTATTTTTATGGTATAATTTTGGATGTAGTGAAAACTGATGTCATAAATGCTTTGGAGAAGAAATCACCGTGCCAGCCTGGGCTAACAACAGTTGAACTGTCAGCATTAGTTTTTTTGTACTGGAAACAGGGAAGAGTAGTTGCTTTTTGCAGATGGAACATAGCAAGTTTTATGAATCAGTAGCAAAACTAAGACTGTGTAGTTAGTGTGGTTTAATTTTGAGAGTGATTACGTGCAGGGTTAGTAAGAAGAGGGGGAAAAGGGAGAGCGTCTGAAACAGTGCTTTTAAGGACAATAGTTGAAGGCAGGACAGGAGGAGAAAGGAAACCATAGGGAAGGTTTCTTAACTTGACCAAGAGTTTCATGGTCAAAAGGAATGTGGACTTCACAGAATGTGCAGAATCCATTTTTTTCTTTTTTTTTTCTTTTTTCCCCACTGTCTAGGGTTCTGCAAGTGCTGTCAAAAATGAATAATAAAACTGGGAATCAACAAGAAGTCTAAGTTATTCCATCATCAGTCTCTTCTGCCTGACATAGTCATTCTGTATGATTCTTTCTCTTTTTCTTTCCTGTTTCAGGTTACCAACAAAGAATTAAAAAAATACATTTTCCCCACCGCACCCCCCTTCCCTGTTGCTTTCTAACCCTTCCTGAAACTGTAGAGGAAGAGTTAATAATGGAACTGGCTCGAGTGCATGTTACCTACCTATTCTCACTTCTTCACACTTAAAACCCCTTCACAGAGGATTTTAGAATGGGAAAATGCTAAATCAGCTCTTTCCCTGTCCTTGGCTTCCGAGCTTTTTTTGTCATTGTGCTATGGAAAAAAGGATCAGACTCCAAACCTTTAAGCAGTAGCATTTGGAAATAATCTAAAGTAAAGAGATGTCTTTGTGCAATAAGGAACATCATTCTTCCCCTTTGTGTTCCGAAATGATAAATTATTGCCCCTTGACAGTGAATTTGAAATCAGATAACTGAGACTCACAGATGATTTTTATCTCCAGAGTCGTGTAAATTTGTTGTATGCTGTGTGTTGTGCATACTGTTTGTAATAGGATGGTACAGGCTCAGAGGTATATCCAGCTGTATGTGGATGACTTGAAGATCTGGCATTTTATATGTTACCAGAGGGGAAAAAAGCCTAATTAGACTTACAAATTTCCTAGTTATTTCCAACTGACATTACTATTTTAAACCTACATTGTTCTCCTTTTTAACATAACTTTCTGCATTTTTATTTAGACTGTGTTTACAATATGAATGGTTCTAGGTGTAAGTCAACATATATATGATAAAAAGGGCAACCTTTCTCCTCTGTAGTGTCCTCCCCCTCCAGCCAGTCTTTGTACTTCCAGTTATGAATGCAGTGTAAAGATTCCCGTTGTTGCTCACTGGCTGTGAAGACACTGGAAAAAGAACTGTTGGCATTGCTGTCCCTTTTGTCGTTTTTTTCCTCTTTATTCATCTGTTATTGAGACGTGTATATGGAGAGGAAACAAACATTTTAGGCCTTGGTTAAATAAGTGTATTGCAGATAGTTATGGCTGGTGTGTCTCATCCATTGAACGTAGAGATAAATACATGTAATATTTTTTGGATTTGATGCTTTTTAAGTGTGAGGTTTATCACACATTAAAAAAAGGAGAAAGGAAAGCAGTTGCTTATAAATTCCAGCCTTCTGGATGTCTTAGTTTGTTTCTGAAATTTTGCTAGGAAAAAAATCTATCTGTTTTCTGAACAATTAGTTTCCTTTTAAATTGATATTACATAGCTTTGATAACATCTGAACTCTTTACTTGAATCTCTTGCATTGTGCAGTGTCCCACACCATATGGTAGTTTATATATGACTATAAACTAGCAAATCTCTCTCTTACGTAGATTTAAAGATTTTCTGTTATTTGATAAATTATAATCAAAATTGCACAAAATTGATGGGAATACAAGCCAAAAATCTACTTTCCAGTCTCAAAAATAGGATTTAAAGCTATTATTTGAAGATGGGGTTTCAGCCACTGGTCTTCCTTTGAAGACTTTTTTTTTTTTAACTAATATTTGTTTACGTTTCTGAGACAGGCACCAATCTAAACCTTTCTGTGCACGAATACTAGAATTTACTTTCACAAATTCCCCTGGTTAGTTTACTGAGTGCTAATTGTAGTCGTTTCAGATACTCAGTTGTTAAAACTGCTCACATGCACATATGGGTATTTGCACATTGAAAGGACAGAGCATGCATCAGTCCTTATTGTTTTCCATGTGTACCAGAAGAGGGCAAATTGAAAGATGTAACCCCATGTGATTTTTCATACCTGTTTCCAGTAATATGTTAACACTCTCAATATCTATCTTGTGCATGTATCATAAAATATATTCACAACCAACCACTTACTCTTTCTGTTATATCATTTTAAAACATCCTTTTTAGGTCACTTGTTAGGTTTATGAATTCTCAGTAAATGAACTAGGACTGATGTTCAGCCAAAAAAAAAACCACCAAAAACCAAACAAAGGCACATCTGAAGACTTAGTCCTCAAGCCTGATGTGTAGTTTTCAGTGGGTATAGTGTGGTATACTGCCAACCATGAAATCCTACTGTACTTAGCACAGATATAGTTCATGTCATCTTTGTAATGCTGTACTTTATTAATAATCAATGTATATAGACTCAGTTTTAATATTGAAACAAATCACCAAACCTCCTTTTTTTTTGTACTAAATTCCCATGTTTGAAAAGTAGGGAATGGCTGTGGATTATAATTACGACTTTAACTTCAAAGTCAAGCCTAGCTTTATCTCTGGTATTTCTCTTCAGTGAAGTCCTGCACCCATGTGAAACACAGCCCCCTCCCCACCCCAGTCTTCACCTTGAGTTTAATGAGGCTTTTAAGTCAAGTTAGGTGGTTTCCTGAAATTTTAGATTATAATTGAGCTAGCCTAACTCAGGTGATAATATGGTTTGCTCTGCAGTATGGTTGCAAGCTAACTTCACTCAAATAACTAGTCTTCAAATACCTGCCCAGACACTGAGCTAGGGAGGAGTTTATGAGGGTTCACTTACGGCCATGCACAAAACACCAGGACATCTAGCTGCCATCTGCGAATGAGTGTCGTGGTACTGTTGGCTCAACAGAGAATTGTGGTTTAACCCCAGCTGGCAACTAAGCACCACACAGCTGCTCGCTCACTCCTCCCTAGTGGGATGAGGGAGAGAATCTGAAGAGTAAAAGTGAGAAAACCCGTGGGTTAGGATAAAGACAGTTTAATAGGTAAAGCAAAAGCATAACAAAGAATCCATTTACTACTTCCCATGGGCAGGCAGGTGTTCAGTCATCCCCAGGAAAGCAGGGCTCCACCACGCGTAATGGTTACTTTGGAAGACAAACACCATCACGGCAAACATCCCTCCTTCCTTCTTCCCCGAGCTTTATGTGCTGAACATGACATCATATGGTGTGGGATATCTCTTTGGTCAGTTGGGGTCAGCTGTCCCAGCTGTGTCCCCTCCCACCTTCTTGTGCACCCCCAGCCTACTCACTGGTGGGGTGGGGTGAGAAGCAGAGAAGGCCTTGACTCTGTGTAAGCACTGCTCAGCAATAACAGTGTATTATCAACACTGTTTCCAGCACAAATCCAAAACATAGTCCCATACTAGCTACTATGAAGAAAATTAACTCTACCCCAGCCAAAACCAGCACAGGAGTTTAGGTCCTGACTTAGGATTTCAGTTACACTTAAGTAATATGTATTTCATGTAGTCTAAGGCTGTGATAACTGGGATATAGATAACTAAAGGTGATAGTTAAGACAAGTCCTATAGGTGCCCCTTTTCTCCTGGCAGACTCTTCACCATAGGCCCCTTCATAAGTGAAAGGGGAAGATTAATGGGGAAGCAGTTGTGTTGTAGGTTCTTTAGGAGGAAGCTATTATTCTTTTTATTATTGCCACTAGAAATAGCATCTTCCAAGCACTGAAAAGATGATTTGGAGATTGGGTTGCTATGTAAAACAGCAAATGCTCCTGAGCTACCAGAGCAAGGTCTAAGGAAGTACTGGAAGCAACTTCCTGGTCTTCTGAAGCTGGTGAAGCAGAAGGCTCTTCATGGTGGATGTGTGTCTTAGTCTTTCTTGTTCTTCTGAACCTACTTTGCCACTGCTGCATCGTACAAAAGAGGCTGCAGACTAGAATGTGGTGGAGTGGGATTTACAGAGGACAAAGTGTCTAAACTGAGTGCAGGCTCTAGCAGTATAACGGGAAGGATTTGGCCCTAACTGGCACACTCGGTATTCAGAACTGTGTGCAATAATTGCAGCATGCAGCCTGTGTAGTGTTATCCTTTCTGTGTTTCTCCATTGGACACGTATTCTAAGTCATCATTAGACCGCCTCAGCAGTCTTAATTACCTAGTTTTTAAATTTGCCTTGTTCAGTGGCTTGCTTTGGCTCAGGAGAGACTAACTGGGGGGACGGCAGTGCTATGGGTACACACATTTCTTTTCATGATTCAGAGGTCTGAAGCAACTCAGTCAAAAATAAAAGAATCCTTATATAAGCAAATAAAATGTGAATTGAATACAAGGTTCTGATTTATTTAAAAACATTTGCTAAAAGTACTTCATTTCTTTTACTGCTGCAATAAAATAATTTTACAGTTAGTAACATATAACTTACAGGAGTGACAAATTTGGTACTTAAAAAATATTTAGGTTAAAAAACCCTGTCACTTCTAGTAAGTCATTTTTAGAGTGTAATCACTTTAATTCTCCTCTCTAATTTTATCACCGGGAGACAAGCTCCGAGCCCCCTAACCTCCTGTAAAAATCTTCATGCTGCTGCTCGTTGTGGCTCCCAGTTGGAATGACAGAATTGGGATCAAGGCTGGCTTGGCTGATCTAGGAACGAGGGAAACGTTTCTTAGTATCTAGCAGCCTGAGTGGTAGATAAACATCGTTATTGTCAGGTCACTTGAAGTCTAAGTTTAACGTAAAACACTAACTTGTCAGGAAATACAGCATGAAACGTATAAGACGTTCTACTTGGGCTGGAAGAACTGTAAGCATATAGTGACAGTAATATTGCGCTGGCACAGTTATTGATTTAAAGAGTTGTTTACAGCGCTGCAGAAGACAGGCTATTTGAGCTATACTCAGAGTATCTGTTCTCTTAGAGTAGTCTTACATAGTTACAGTACAGCAATGCATGATTTACATCGTAGTGTTACGGATTAGCATCACTGAGGCAATAGGGGCCCGTGAGGAGGAGAGTACAAAGTCTCAATTGCAGGCTAATCCAGCATCACTGGAGTCCAAAAACAACGTGTTCTGCTTCTTTTTGCTCCCCCCCCGCCCCCCCCCCCCCGATTTTCATGCATTAAGAAACTACCAAAACTGAGAAGCTTTTTAGTCCACCATTCATATGTTTGTTTGAGTTTCATACATTTCTTGGGTTAATCATTTGATGTTTTATTGGAAACTTCATCAGAAAACTCAGCATGTGCTGGGAAAAATATGCAGGAAGTAAAAAGGATAGAATAAGCTGAGACAGAATTTTATAATAGGATCTCTATCAGAAAATACAAGAACATCTTTTTTAGTTCAAGAAGACTCCTGGCTCATATTTCAAGGATGTAAATTTTTCTAGTTTTTAAACACCCTTCTCTCCCTCCATCCATTATGTTAGTCTTGGGTTTTGTAGTCCTGAGAGTAGGGCATCCAGTTAGAAAGGGAGAGAGCTAAGTTCATGTCTTTACTTCCAGAACTGATTCTACTTCGAATTGACTGATTATCTGTTAAAAAAGTAGGCAAAATTCTGGGGGAAGACACAGAAATCCATATCTCTCTGTCCTTAGATGATGACCATTGCAAAGGTGCCATGCATTCTTGATAACAAATCATTAGTATCAACACAAAGAGTGGATAGAGAATTTCCCTCTCCCTTTTAAGAAGTATTTTTGGAGGCAAGAGGTGTGGGTTGGAGTCTCCTAAGGGTGAACCAAAATGGGATCCAAGTGTCCTGGTTCCTAGATCAGAGTTCCTATGAAATTATGGTTCCATCCTGAAAGCAAATGTGCCGGCTGTGCTCTGTGCTGTACTCTGCACTGTACTCTGCACTGTACTCTGCACTGTTCAGGTATGTTCGGTTTGCTCTGAGGGCAGAGAACCTCTTTGCTTTGTATCTTTGCATTTTGATAAATTTAGAGGGATATTAACCTACCACCCCAGAATGCAACTGCATTTGAGTTTAGACACCTATGGAATCAGAATAAAGAGAGTTCTAGATATATGTAATGATAAGCAGCTGCTGAAGTGAGATTTTCTACATCCTTTTCTTTGACATTGTTACCTATATTCCACTGAACTTCAATTAAGAACTAAATTATTAAGTCTTGACCCTGTCTTTAGTTCCGATTTGTATTGAAAATGTGTTTTACATATCGGAAAGAGAAAGCATGAATAACTGACATGAGTTATGAATAAGAGGAAAGCTGTGCTTTTTATTTAGATTACTATGCAAGACATTTTCTTTTCACTGATAATGTTTTTAAAATGTAATCAGACTTTTTCATTCAGGAGAGCCTTGATTCAGAGAGACATGAAGTATTAATGTATCAATTATTAATTAATAGTTATTAATTAATAACTATGAATAATATCACTATTTAGAATTATAGAATAATTTAGATTGGAAGGCACTTCCAGAGGTCATCTAGTCTAACCCCAGCTCAAAGCTGGGGTAACTTAAATCAGGTTGCTCAGGGCCTTACCTAGTCAAGGTTTGAAGATCACCAAGGATGGAGATTCTACAGACTTTCTCAGCCGTGTCCAGTGTTTGATTTGCTTGATTAGCTGTTCCAATGTTTACCTACCTTTTGTTGTGGAAATTGTTAACATTTTCCTTTGTCGCAACTTGCGTCTGTTTCTTCTTGTCTTCTCCCTGAGCACATCCAATAGGAGAGTGGCTTTGTGTTGTGTTTACTCTCCCATTATATATTTGAATACAGCAGTTAAAACCCCTTAGCCTTCCTGTTCTAATACTGATCTTCCCAGCTCTCTCAGCCATGCCTCGTTGCAGCTCCCTGGCAGTCTTGTGGTCCTCCACCAGACTCCTTCCAGTATGTGTGTGTATGTCCTGCTCAATAGACTCATACAGAGCCCAGAATGCAACAGGTCTTCATTGATGCAAGAGCACACTGAGGAGTCATGTCCAAATTTTCTATTCACAGACTCTTTTTAGCAAAGCTACTTTCCAGTTGGTCATCGCCCAACCTGTACTGTTGCATGGGGCTAACCTGTCCAGGTACAGGATTCGGCATTATTTGCCTTGGTTGAACTTCATGCGGTTTCTGTCAGCCCATTTCTCCAGGTTGTTGTGGTCCCTCTGAGTAGCAGCCTTGCCCTCCAGTGCTTTGCAGCTGTTTCCACCGATTTTATATCATTTGCAAACCTGAAGGGCATTCTTGCCTGTCATCCAGACCATTAATAATGACGTTAAAAAGCATTGGCCACAGAACTGACCCTTGAGAGATGCCACTAGTAACTGGCCTCCAGCTGGACTTCGTGCTCCTGTTTACAGTCCTTTGTTTCAGTGGTTCGGACAGTTGTTTACCCACTTTGTAATCCAATTCATATTTCACCAATATACCTATGAGAACACTCTGTGGAAAGCCTCTCTAAAGTCCAGCAATATGCACTGCTATCCCCTCATCCAGTCATCTCCTCACAGGAGGCAGTGAGGTTGGTCACATGTGACTTGCCTTTAGTAAATCCATGCCAGGTGTTCCCAACCACCTTCTTGTCCTATGTGTGCCTGGTCATGACATTGAGGAGGATTTGCTTTGTACTATCCCCAGGGATGTAGTTTGGGCTGAAAAACCCGCAGTTCCCTGGAACCTCCTTCTTATCTTTCTTGATGATTGTTGTAATGTTTGCCTATTTCTAGTCATAGGGGAACTTCCCTTCTCACAGTCACCACAGCATTTCAAAGGTGATGGAGAAGGGGTTAATAGTGACATTGGCCAGCTTCCTCATCACCCTTGGATGCAGCCCATCTGGTCCTGTGGACTTGTGTATGTCCACTTTGCTTAAGTGCTCCCTTATTTAATCATGCAGTCCTGTGGATAACGGTCTATACTCTTACACTATGCTCAGGAACCTGGGAAGCCTATTGGGACACCTTAGAAGTAAAAACTGAACCAACGGCAGCAGTTAGTGCCTCAGTCTTTTTCATGTCCGTTGTCACTGTGGTCTCTATCCCACTAAGTACCAAGCCCATATTTTACTTCATTTTAATTTTGCTGCCTGCCTATGTTCCTGTAGAAGTATACCTTGCTACCCTTCAAATCTCTCCCTATATTCAACTCCAGGTTAGAATAGCATTTCAAGAAATACTTAGATGGTCCTTTTAATTATGTCTTATCTAAATGTAGTTATCTAGAACTTAGTTTAAGGTAGACTTTAGTCAATGGAGCAAGATAAGTACCTTTACTCATTCCATTTTAAGATAGTTATCTACATGAAAGGGATAATTTTACCTCCTGGGACGTCTCAGTTTACTACAGACAGAACCTGGATGCATAGCATATACTTGACATCAAGTTTTTAGACAGTTGAAGTTAGTGTTAACTGTTAACTACAGTTTAAACAGCTAACTTTTGAATTCTACTCATAATTCAAATAAAATATGTGCTCAAGTTCTCCCCTGAATTGGCTTGGTTCCTCAGTAATGTCAGAGTAAAAACTGTAGGTTTTCCCATTTGGTCTTTCATAATAATAGTTATGCCGTTATTTCTGTTGAATTTGCAGGATCATGAAATAAGAGTAATTGAACAGAAGAAAAGATAATTCGGGCCAAATTCTGCTCCTCAGACTTCGAAACTGACTAATGTATTTAAATGTATGTTTAATTTAATAATTTTGTTTTGTATAAAGTGTATTGGAATGCACACTGAATGGCCAACTCTAATAATATCAGGAAACACTTTCAACAGTCATCCTTGTTCTGAGAGTACAGTGAAACACTACCAAAATGTTTTTGAATGGTTTATAAGGAGGTTATTTTTAGTGAATTTACAAAGAAGAAAGAAAACAAAATGTCTTAAGATTTCCTTCAGTGCAACAGAAAAAGTAATGAATATCTGTAGGGTTAAGATGTCTTAAATCTTATTTTCTTTTGCACAGAACTGCTTCATGACCAAGTAAGTCACAAAGCAGAAGGTCTTCTCTAAATTTGAATGGCATAGTTCTTTCTACCTAGCTTGAAATGTCTACAGCTTGATTTGTTTTTTCTCTCCACACACTGAGCAACTGCAATTACAGTTCTAGTCTTTGAGGATGGTAGGTTATCAAAACTCTGGAAATCATGTCCATATCCATAGGAAATCTAAAGAAAAATAAAACAGTAGATATATTTTTCTTATTTTTTGCAGATTTACATCCCACTCTGTGTGTAAATGCATCACTCCCTGGGGGTTTTGCGGCTATGTAATTAATGTTTGTAACATTAATTGTTGTTGTTTAGTCAGGAGAAGAGGAGGCTGAGGGGAGACCTTATTGCTCTCTACAACTACCTGAAAGGAGGTTGTAGCGAGGTGGGGGTCGGTCTCTTCTCCCTAGTAACAAGCAATAGGACAAGAGGAAACAGCCTCAAGCTGTGCCAGGGGAAGTTTAGGTTGGATCTTAGGAAAAACTACTTCACCGAAAGGGTAGTCAGGCATTGGAACAGGCTGCCCAGGGAAGTGGTTGAGTCTCCATCGTGGAGGTATTTAAAAGATGGGTAGATGTGGTGCTTGAGGACATGGTTTAGTGGTGGAGTTGGCAGTGCTAGGTTAACGGTTGGACTCGATATTAAGGGTCTTTTCCAACCTTAATGATTCTATGATTCTATGATTCTATGATTATTGTTTATTACAAAAATAATAATGCACCCTGATCCTCACTAGATGTACAAAGTCATTAGGGACATAGGAAGTAGCTATTTCTACAGCTTTTATGTCTTGTTGGAGCCCTATTCAGTTAAAACAACCAGGGAACAGATCTTGAGATGAAAACAATGAATTGGTTTGATGCTAAACCTTTGATGATATTGTCTCTATAGGGCTTAAATATGTAAAGTGGAACATGTTTTCAAAAGCCACTACAAGTGGTTGAGTCAGAGGCTCTAGGGTATTACATCCAGTGAGCTGTTTCCATTATGACATTAATACACGGTACAATGCAGTCCACTTTTCTATATATTGGATGCTATGTGATTATGTTAGTCTCATTTTCTCCTGGAGCTTCTTTTATTAAGTTGCATAAATCATGAGAGCACAGTAGCCATGAGTCACTTACAGTCCTGTTTGTTCACCAAATTCATTGCAGGTAACCACAAGCTGTATGATCACTTACTATAGGAGTTATCCTTGAAAGATGCAGTAGAGGATTTTTGTTGCTGTCTGTGGTTTGCCTTAAATGTAAAGGCATTTGCTTCGTTAGGCTGATGTGAATACTAAGCTAACGCTTCATGCTCTGTTAAAAACTCACATTTGAGGGAGTCTTAAATGAGGTTACTCTATTCTTCAATCTCTTTGATGGTTTTGCAGAGAAAAAGAAGGAAAACTTAAAAGTGTTGTGTTAGTGTTTGATATTTTTCCTATCATATCCCTTCTCTTAGGGGTGTTGCTTCACCTTGACATCTGTGTATTGATAAATATAAATTCTGCTTTAATAACAGCTGCATGTGCAACTGCTTGTGCATCAGTATTACAAAATATGGTGCATACTGTCCTATCCAGTTTATCTTTTACGTTAAGATTAAAATTAGTATCTGTGATATAGCAACTAGTTTAATAATAAGGTTGCTTTGTATGGCAACATTAATGAGAAATCTAACTTGCCTTTTTTTACTGAAAGTTAACTTAAGTTCCTAGACTATTTAAAACTAAGTCTGCTAAGTAAAACATGTAGGGAAATGATAGATTCATAAAATTTATAAAATTAAAAGGCCAGGAAAAAACCATCCAATTTGACTAACTGTAAAGCAAAAGGTACATTTTAGGCAGAATTTAGTTATGGTTTGAAGCACAGTATATCCTTAAAACAATATCCTATCTTATAATAATTCAGGTTGGAATGGACCTCAGGAGGTCTCTGGTCTAGTCACCTTCTCAAAGTGTGGTTGGCTCTGAGGTCAGACCAGGTAGATTGGGCCTTTATCCTGTTGGATCTTGAAGATCTCCAAGGATGGAGACTTCATGTGCTTTCTGGATAACCTGTTCCAATGCTTTGGTGTCCTGACAGAGTAAAAAGTTTCTCCCCATATCCAGTCTGAACCTTTCTTGTTCCAATTCATGTCCAGTGTTTCTTGTCCTGCTGGCCTGTCTGCACCTTCTTGATGACCTCCTCTTAATATTGCAAGGCTGCTGCTAATTTCCCCTTGAAGCCTTCTGCAGGCTGAACTAGCCCAGTTACCTCTCCATCCTCAGCAGGGTAAGTGCTCCAGCACCCTGACCATCTTGATGGTCCTCTGCTCAACTTGCTTCAGTTTGTCAGTATCTTGTAACGGAATGCCCAAGACTGGGTGTAGTATTCCAGGTATAGTCTATCAAGTAGAGGGGGATAATCACTTCCCTCGGTCTAACGGCTGTGCTTCTGTTAATATGGACCAGGATCCTGTTGACTTTCTTTTCTGTTGGCTTTGCGTGTTGGCTCACGTTCAGCTTTCTGTCAATAAACAGCCCCAGGCCCTTTGCAGCAGAGCTGTTCTCCAACCAGGCAGTGCCTGTACAATTGCAAGGGTTCCTTCCTTTGCAAACCTGGGACATTGCATTTGTCCTTGTTGAGTTTCATGAAGTTCCTGTAAGCCTGTTCCTCCAGACTGTCTTGGTCACTCTGAATGGCAGTGCTGCCTTTGAGTGGGTTCCCTCCCAATTTGGAATCATCTGCAAATCTGATGACAGTCCATGCCAACCTCTCCTCCAGGTCATTGATAACGGTATGAAACAACACAGTTCCTAGCATAGATCCTGCAGTACTCCACCTCTTAGCAGACTCCAGGATTAGTATGACCCAATAATGACTGACAGTTGAGCCCAGCTATCACAGAATCACAGAGTCACAGAATGGTTAAGGTTGAAAGGGACTTCTGGAGGTCATCTAGTCCCCACCCCTGCTCAAGGGAGCCACCTAGAACCTATTGCCCAGGTTTATGTCCAGATGGCTTTTGAGTATCTCCAAGGAAGGAGACTCCGCAATCTCTCTGGGCAAACTGGTCCAGTGTTCAGTCACCCTCACAGTGAAAAGTGTTTCCTGATGTTCAGACAGAACCTCCTGTGTTTCAGTTAGTGCCCGTTGCCTCTGGGCACCAATGAAAGGAGCCTGGTTCCATCTTCTTTACACCCTCCCTTCAGGTACCTGTATACAATGATGAGATTCCCCCTGAGTCATCTCTTCTCTAGGTTAAACAGCCCCAGCTCTCTCAGCCTTTCCTCATCTGAGAGATGTTCCAGTCATTTAATCATCTTTGTGGTGCTTTGCTGGACTCTCCAGTATGTCCATGCCTCTCTTGTACTGGGGAGCCCAGAGATGGACACAATACTCCAGGTGTAGCCTTACCAGTGCTGACTAGAGGAATTTAAATTTTGAATTTAAATTTTCTATAAATAATCTATTGTATATTGTATTTCTGGTAGTTTGATTCGATGTTGGGTGATTCTTTTAAAAATGTCCAGCTTATTTGAGTCTAAATTTACCTACTTGCAGTTTCCAGCTATTTTCTTACATCTTTGCTATATATTTGGTTACTTGGTCAAGAACTCTACCATCATGCTTCTTTTTTCACCTTTTAGGTATGTACGTGCCCAAGTCAGACCATAACATCCTTTTTCATAAGCTAGGGAGACTTAATTTCTTGACTCTTTTGCATCTCTTCGGGCCTTTCAATTGCTTTAATGTATTTCCACTAAACCACCTGTCATGGTTTAACCGCAGCCGGCAACTAAGCACCACACAGCTGCTCGCTTACTCCCCCCACGGTAGGATGGGGAGAGAATCGGAAGGGTAAAAGTGAGAAAACTCATGGGTTGAGATAAAGACAGTTTAATAGGTAAAGCAAAAGCCGCACATGCAAGCAAAGCAAAACAAGGAATTCATTCACTACTTCCCATCAGGAGGCAGGTGTTCAGCCATCCCCAGGAAAGCAGCGCTCCATTATGCGTAACAGTTACTTGAGAAGACAAACGTCATCAGTCCAAACTCACCCCCTTCCTCCTTCTTCCCCCAGCTTTATATGTTGAGCGATGTCATATGATGTGGGATATCCCTTTGGCCAGTTGGGGTCAGCTGTCCCAGCTGTGTCCCCTCCCAGCTTCTTGTGCACCTCCAGCCTACTTGCTGGTTGGGTGAGGTGAGAAGCAGAAAAGACCTTGACTGTGTGTAAGCACTGCTGAGCAGTAACGAAAACATCCCTGAGTTATCAACACTGTTTTCAGCGCAAGTCCAAAACATGGCCTCATACTAGCTACTGTGAAGAAAATTAACTCTATCCCAGCCAAAACCAGCATACCTCCTTAAAGTTTTCAGCTTTTTTCTGGGAACTGGGGCAAGAGAACTGGGCACAGAATTACTATAGACCCATGCCAGTGCCATCTTACCCAGTTCATATAACCTTGCTACTGCTGCACAATGCTACTAGCAGTTGCTACTGTGCATTTCCACTTTTGGCTACAGTGTTCAACTGGGAAATCCTGTTCAGCTGGTAACAGGCCTGAATCCCCAAACATTTTTTCATAGACAGTGCTTCTCAGAAGAAAGTCCCCGGCCCTGTGGGTATGTCCTGCATTGTTTGGTCCTGTGGGCACTTTGTTTTTCTGTATTACCACACATATGCAGTGAACCCAGATTTGGCAGCTCATTATGCTGTCCTGTACCAGACTTCTTCATTATTTAGTCCTCTCCAATTGTTTTCTTTTCTTCAGACTTTGTCATTAAATGATTTGATCCTTAGTTCTCGGTTATTCATAAGGATGCTAAGTACTCAAGGGTCAAGAACCAGTGCTTTCCAGGCTTACTAGAAATATATCCAATCAGTGACTAACAATGTTCATATTTGTCATTTGTCCAGTTTCTACTAAGCTTTATTTTTTGACTATTCATATCTTACCCCTAATTGAAATGGAATATTGTATTAAGAAGTCAAATACCATATGGAAATGTAAATATAATAGTGGTAACGTATGATTTTTATCAGCTAAGCATGATCTTGTTCATAGAAAATACAAAGTTAGTATTTTAGAGATATTTTCCCTAAGCATATGTTGATTGGCACTAATTTCATTACTTCTACTTATTTCTTTATTAATTAAGCTCTATATCATCTGTTCAAATTTCTTTGCCATGTATCAGTATCAGACTGACAGGCCTATTATCCAGGTCATTCCCTTTCTGCTTTTAAAATATTGGCACAACATTAGCCTTCTTTAGAACAGTTGTAAGAATGAGTGCTATAGTGGCAAGGAAAGAATTTCTTTTTAAAGTAAATCTTTAAAAAACAGTATATGGAATCAATAGAAGAAAACATTATGGAATAAAGAAGAAATGCAAGGAAATATTAGAAATCGGTAGCATTCACAAGCATGGTAAAATGGGTCATAATTATCAAGGAAACAATTGAATAGATGAATAAAGTAATTAATTTTATTAACCTGACCTACAATTCAGCTTGTATTCAGGAAAGGTGGCAAACAAAATATTTGAAAGAAAAGTCCAGAAACCAGTAAGTCTACGTAGTGAGTCCCTCACTGATCTGGTGAGCAGTTACTCAGAAAGTAGTCCTTTTTAAGTCAGTGAAACTCCCATGGCCACATGGTTCACAGTCTGTTCTCTGCATGAAGGTAGTATCATAAATGATAAACACACATCTCTAATAAAGAGGCCGTATGTGATATATTGGATATTTAAAGATTGAATTACATATTAGTAAAGAAGAAATCTGATATCTCTATTTTAATAAAACATCTGATCCTCATGAAACCATACTCCCAAACTGATTAATTCAAACTGGCATATATGTGAACGCAATCACATGGAGTGAACCTGGCTCAAGAATCATAAACAAAAGGTTTTCATAAAATAAGAGTATTGAATTTTTAGGGCACCATCTGGCAGTGATGTAAAGAGATCTGCCTCTGGTAAGGATTTCTTTCTTCAGCTTTACTTAATAACTTTATTAATTATTTGAATAAGGTATTAAAATAATACTAAGTTGAGAAAGAGTTTTAGAAACTTCTAGGAAAAAAAAAATGTATGTTTCTTTTGATTGTCCAAAACTTATTCAGGAATTAAAATCTAGATCTGACATTGCAGTGAGACCGAACCAGTTACATTCTGGGTTTCATGTGTCTCAATAGCAGAAAAATACTGACAAATTTGAAAAAAAATCAGGGAAAAATGAATAGCGATTGGAGGCTGTAGAAGACAAATTTGTGGAAAACGTTAAAAGGTCTAGTACCTTGAATTTGCATATGAAATGTCTTAACGCTCTATGGGGCAGTCATGAACTATTTAGAACTGTATCTCTTTGTGGTAGTGGCCAGTAATGGATAAATTGGGAAAGATGATAAGCACATGGCAGTCGGATAGTGGTATTTCCCCTGTTATACCTAGCCATCTTCTGGTATTCTGCACTCTGCAGCTTCCTTTATCAGAAGTCATATCTCTACGTTTACATTCGATAATGTTGATGAACTTTTCTTGTATGAATTTCTCTTATTGCTATAACTTTGGCCTTCACACTCTTGCCCTGGTGTTGGGTAGAAAACCCACCTTCTTTTGGTGTATTTTTTATCTTCTGTTTGATTGTTTCATTTGATGATCTCTGGTTCCTTAAGTGTAAGAAAGAGGAATGTTTGTTACTACACTTGCTGTTCATGCTTTTACATACCTCTGTCTTATCACCTCTACTTACTTCTTTTGCCACCCTACAGAAGGCTTACAGTACTCAGGAAGAACTCTGAGAACTAAAAAGGTAAAATATTTTATTTACTTCAAAAGTAAGGTAAATTAAAAGTCAAAGAAAGGAAACTTAAACTTCATATCTGTAGAGCTGAACATTATTAGGGTTTTTTATATACATTTTTAATATAAAATTTTAGAAAAAAAAACCTGTTAAATTTATGCCTAGAAAAGTCTGGGACAGCAGGCATGGTCTGCAGTTAAGCAAATTGCAGTGTGTGCCTCTAGTCTACAGAGGAATACGAAGTGATATTTATTATGATTTAAAGTTTGGGTCTGCTGATATCACAACTTGAATGTATTTAGAAAACAGTCAAGTTTCAAGATTATAATGTCAGAGAAATTGAAAAGATTGATCTGTTTGTGAGTCCCCATGGTGGACAATGTAGTATTTCTACATTTCAGCAGCTTTTCGGGTAGGGCTGAGTCCATCCTGGTTAAGATGTTGTGCAGGGTGGGGGGCCTCAGCACTTCCAGTTGCCTCACCCTTTCCTAGGTCATGCCCCTGAGAAGTTTTGCTTTCCTTGAAAGCTGGAGGAATTCCTCAATGATTGCTATTACCAAGGATTTATGCCTAAGAATGAACTTCACTTCAGATCTTCTGTTTTCTAAGTTGTTTGGATTTTGATCATATGTTTTTTTAATAATGTTGCATTTACAATAATTGTACTTTTTCAGCAATCAAATATATCCCAAGTTAATTGTTTTTTTCATTTGGACAGGTTTTCAGTAGCTCTAATTCTCTGCCCCTAATTAATATGATAGTTTGTCTTTTTCTTAGTTTTGATGTCCTCCCCATAAGGTAAAGGGCCTTTTTTAGTTGTGCTAAGAAGGGCAGGGTGAGGAAATACAAGAGTGGCTCCTGTGGCTCCTTTGTGGCTCTTCAAAAACAAAAACTTTGTCTTGTTTTCCCTGCCAGTATTTTCTGAATACCAAGTTGCAAATCTGGGCATTCAGGTGCTTAAATAACCTCCAAGCTAAACTGTAGACTGGAAAATCAGTGTCTCCCAAAGGCACAGGTAAGCTGGAAGAAGCCCTTCCTGGGCCTCTTGCTTAGAAATCCTGTGAGTTTCGTGTGCCTCCAATGCACTTACAAAGGATCTTTCTTCAAAAATATATTCATTTCAAAGCAAAGTATTGAGGAATCTATGCTTGGAGCCTAGAGGAGAATGAATGGCCTTGAAGGATGAAGCAGGAGGATGCATGTCCTTCACTCACTGCACAGTCATGCTTTTCCAGGCTGTACTTCCTACTCGGCTGAGCTCTCACTACTTGTGCTCAGGATCAGGTGTAACCTGGGGATTGCTGAGAGGCATGCAGTACCTCTGATGGTCACCTTAGACCCACAAGTCATTAAAGGTTACAGTTGGAGCACGCAGTCCTTTCCTGTGGGAGCTTTTCTCCTTCCTTTTTCCCCTCATACATCTAAGGACAATGTAAGAGGACCCTTGAAAAGCAATTCTTGCAGAAATCTTACTACTTGTGCTGCTTTTTGTAGAAAGAAATAAGTGGAATCTTTCCTTGCTGTTTTATTTGATTATAGTAAAGGTGCAGCAGTATTTGCTTTGTGTTATCCTGTGCAAGTGTTTATTAATCTAAATAATGGAACTTCAGTTATCAGAAAATTCTTGTGCCTGCTTAAAGCGCTGAAGAAAGTACGAAGTCAGTATGTAGATGCTAATTTTGGGGGAGAACTCTGGAAAGATTTCTGGCTTAACTTGGCTCAAAAATTGTCAATTTTACTATTAGCTTATTTCCAAAATAGCCAAGGTATTTACAGAACTATTATATATCCTGTTGAACTCATATGCAAGTCTGAACTCAGTTTTGTAAAGAAAAGGGATCTTCCTGTGCCCCTTAGAAGTTAGTCTTTGCATAAGAATTGGTGTTAAATAACATTAACATCTGCCTTAAGTTGGACAGTAAGGATAAATAAGTAGAGGAAAACCAACCAAATAAATGGTATAGATAAAATAAAACCTGGTCCGTACCTTAATTGGCACTGTTGTGCCAGTCATAACATGGATTCAAACAGATGAATATGTTAACAAATTGCAGTTACGACGGTTGTTCAGGTGAAGTTCTGGAAAGCAAGGGTACTTTAGTTTTCCTATTTTTATTGCTTTGTTAGTTTAATACATTGATGCTTTTAGAGTAAAAGTTCCTTATCATTGCTGTTGCTTAAAAATTGTTTCCTCTGCTTCCCATATACTAATTCTTATGACAGTGAATATATTGTTTGGATTTTTCATACTTTTTCTTTTTGTCATATGGTCATTGCCATTTGTATTTTTGTTGTTTGTGTTTATGCTTTTTGTTATAGCTTGCTATTTTTTCCTGTATTTTCTTTTTCTGAGATGGTTTTGCTTCTATTTTGAGTTTGGAAAAATTGCTGCTTGACCAAGGAACTATTTCTGCATGATTAAATTGCATCATATCTTTTTTTTGCCCATGGAAGACCCTGCGCTTAACCTGGCTTTTCCTCACCTCTCGGTCAAAAACTGCATCATTTCGTAGTGAGAAGAGTACATTAAAACACACAATAATAATAATAATAATAAATGTTAATCAAAAAACTGCATGTGTCTTTCTGATTGTGCCAGTGTTGTGGTATTCAATTATGCAATTTTCATTGGCATATTAATCATCTTTTCAACAAACAAGCCGGCGTTAATTAAAGCAAACCATGGATAAAGACATGTTGCCGGATCATCATTCCGTTTATCACAGCGCACAGGCTGGCCGTTAAGTAAATTCTGGACTGTGAGATGAATTTCAATGTTGGCTTCATCTTTTTTGTTGGAGTTTGAATGCAACTCATCTAACAACAACAACAAACTTCAGGCTTCACAAGAGAAAGATGAATTTATTTGTAATTAATGGCAAAAGAAAAAAGATAAAGTAGTTATATGCTTCTAATGGGAATTAGAGTATTTGGAACCAAACCATTTTTGAAGATTTCTTCCCCCTTCCACTGCTCCCTCTCTTACCCTACTTCAAGTGTCAGAGCCCTGAGAGCAAGGAATAAATGAACCCTCATCTACCTGTATAAATACAGGTTTCATTTTAGCTTTGGAGTAATTAGTAAACTGATTGGCATTAAATATGCAATCTGTGCAAAGAGAGAAAATGAGACAATCTGTTTTACTGATACATGCAAGAAAGAGGTGGGAGGGAAATGCATTTGTCTCTTTGAAGTGAAAATAGCCAACAATTTTTTGTCAAACAGTAGTTGCATGATAAATTTTTCAGACACCCCCCCCCTTAGAAATGGCTTCAGTGCTGCAAGTGTGTACAGTCAAGAACACTTGAATGTATTTGTAGGTCTGTTAAAACAAGTATTTGTAGGTTTTTCAAGTGTTTATAAGACCATGAGCTTATGGAGGGAAGCACTGTATTCTGCTATATGAATAGGTACTGCTTACAGTAATTATACTGGTTATTGTGCTTTTTAAGAATTATTACAGGGACTGTTGAGAGAGCAGCTGAAGGTTTAAAGGTTCCATTCTTCATTTTATTTAGTTTGTGTATTGTTTTACTTGAACAGAAATACAGTTTAATGCTTCTACTGTGCAAAGTACATGCTTCATCCAACAGAGACCACTGACAGCAGCACGAAGTGGCTTTTGTTCCTTGTTTCTGTCTGTTTCTATCCTGAACTCTAGGCTGATGGGCACTATTTATCGTAAGTACTTTAGTCTAGATTCCTTCAAACACAGATTTACAAACATGTTGAATGAGTTCTGTTTTAACAGAAAAGTTTATTCAGTATGCCTGCTCTGAAGATTATATGGAAGCACTAGTGGGGTAGTCATGTCTCAAATCAGCTTAAGAGGGTCTTCGACAATAGCAGTTAAAAGTGTGCCTTCCTGGATGTTCATAATAATCTGTCATTTTACCTACCTGAGTCCTCCTATGTCTTTTTGATAATCAGTTCTCTCAGCTGCTTTGCATTAGACTGTCTATACTTGAAACTTAATTAGAATATGCATGCTTCCTAAGAAATGTAGAGAACTTTGATTTGGGAAGAAGAACTGTTATTTAGCTAAATAACAATGGTTTTACTGTAATTAGGTGTGCCTAAGTTAGGGGAAAAAAAAGAAAAAGAAACAAAAGAAACTAGTAAGGCTGATTTAACTGCATAGCTCTGTGATGGCCCACTTAGACTATTTCTGCAACTTAGGATACTTCATGTTCATACTACCTCAACTACCTCTATGCCACACAAAGAATATACAAAGTCCACATACATTCAGAATGGTAAAACCTGGTTGTCACTGTGGCAGAAGAAATTAAGACAGACAAGCTAGGGTAAAAATTCTGCCTTCTTTTAAGTTGCTGCATGTGTTGCTGATTTAAATATATGAGCTTCCATAGTCTATCAAAGTTGATCATCCTGCACATACTTAGTCTATTAGAACTGCTGATAACAGTTTGTGCTCTTCGAAGATCTGTTATTTGGACCAGCTTTGCTTCAGTGAAATCAGATCTGCAGTATAGGAACAGAGTTCAATACACCGTGACTATTTTACAGTTCTACTTTAAATATATCAAATCCTGTTTAAAATCTCAACCTCAGCTTGTTAGAAGAATAACACTGTATTTCAGATAAAACGGGTATGTTGTAAGGTATTGTAAAGATATTCAATGCATTATAAGGCATTCGGTTGTCTTCCACTGTGTTGTTTTTGTTTGGAAGCTCATGAGGCAGTTTAAATTTGCTTTACTGTATAAATCAATGAAATTAAGCTCATGACTTTTAATAGTTCAATTCTTATTATAAAGTGTCTGAATATTGTCTGTAGCTCTAATAAGATGTCATTAAGGAATAGCAAAAGTTTTGTAGGGTTAAAATGGATTCTGGTTAGAGTGGCTAAATCATTAAATTGTTTCATAATTCGTTAGAGGTACATACTTGAAAATGAGTTCTACCTTAAGTACTACAGTGGAGTATATGTGCGTATGGCTTCTTGTGGACCCTGAAGTGTGATCTCAAGCCTTGCTCTTCACTCATCTTGACAATGACCTGCTACTGACCCAGCTGTAAACTTGTACCTGCCCGTTGAAACTGGGACTCAGCGTGGCTGGATATAATACTGACGGCATCACGTCGCTCACTTCCCAGTGCTGATTACAGAAAATTCAATGTCAGTGTCATCTTGACGGCTCACGTAACCAGCATAGATCTTTGCCTTTTTTGGCATGCTAGATTATCAGAGAAAAATTACGTTTGCGTTGCAGATCCCCATGGCTTTGAGGATCTCTCATCAGAAGTTTTGTACTAGGTAATACGCTTATAAAACAGGAAGTACAGCAACATTTTATATTTTCTGAAGCCATTAATCTGTGGAGTTCATTTTAGCATATGAGATCCATGAGTTTTCTGAAAACTTCCTCACTGCTTTTGAATGTTGTGAGGATGGAACAGAAAAAGAATTTAAAATGATGGTGGTGGTCAAAGGTCTATTTCATGGTACAAAATTGGAAAACTGTATAATGCTGTTGTTGGTTTGTTGGTAAAGGCCACGAGACTAAAATGCCATCTTATTATCTTGCATTTATACCTAAGCAGGGTCATACTACATTTTGTTATTTACCACACTTAATACTGACTTGTAAGGATCATCAAAACTACTGATGAATCTAGAAATGCTGCAGCTCCTTTGTTTTTTTGACAAGAATCTGAATAGCAGTTAATCAGCACTGTAATTAATAACAAATTATTTCATACAGTTGTCACTTACTATCATTTAATGTCATTAATATCCATATCATTTATTATAACAGTATCCTGTACTAGGTCATACACAACTCAAAGAATCTGGTTTTCACGTGTAGTACAGAAGGATTGTCAAGTTTGGAAATGTTTTTGGAAATGCCAACAGTTACAGCTTTTAAAGGAACTTCTGCAAAATTGTGTTACATAGTACAATACACTATTGAATAAAAAGTAACTTTTCTTTTATGGATCAAATATTTGCATTTCAGTGTAGTGGGAAACAGTTTTGAATCTTCCTGATACAACAAGATAACAAAAATTTGTCCTAAGAGTTTTATGAGTCTGCTACAAAAACAGGAGCAGTATAAATATCATGTAAATGTGTCACCTTCTCATAATATTAATAAATAGGAAAATAAAGCATGCCCCTTATCTTTTTTGGCATAATTTAAGTTAGTTTATTATTTGAAAGCAGCAAGCAGTGAGTGCTTGTTAGATATCATCAATTGGTCACAGATGTGTAAATATATCAGTACTCTGCACAGAAGAGAATTATATTACCTCAGTTCACTGAGAATAATTTGGGGGTAAAAATATAAATATTTTGCTCTTCCTTTGCCCCATACCCTTTGTAGATTTGTGCAAACAGCAAAATTAATGTAAATAAATGAGTGCAAAGCATTAGTAGATCCCAGTTGTGTTTTACAGTGCCTTCACATTTCACTGGCGTGTGCATCCAAAAAGAGCAGCAGCTGCAAATCAGGTGTGTTAATCTCACACAGAGAGCTCGCCTACTTTTACCTTTTGGATCATTCATTCATACAAAATGCAGGCAGAATAAGACACTTGCTTACAATTTTTCATCATGGTTTCATCATATGTGTCAGCATAAGATATTGCACTGATGCAGTTTTGCAGTGTGTATTTTAAAAGGTAAGTAAGGAGAGAAATGAGAACTGGCATTATTTCTAACATATAAACAGAAACTCATCTATCTCATTGGGAAGGAGGGGTTGTGGTTGAAAGTGCTGGGGACAGATGAAATTAGTCTCGACAGTTAGTGAAGAAAGAAATTTCATTTGCCTTTCCTTTGCCCAGACAGTCTCTTCAAAGGATAAAAGGTGCCTCCTGTGGGAGTGTTTCCATGCATAATTTCATCCACCTGTCCTGTTTGTAACACTTGCAGTTAGTTTGTGAGATCTCTGGGTGATAATATGGTGCATTTTTCATTTTCATAGCAGCGAGCGATACCTGGCTAATGAAAAGTCAGAGAAACAGCCTTCAAAAAGAAAATAAAACCCCAATCAAAACCTTATTGAGTGTGCAGTATACAAGGCAAGTAAAGGGATATCCCTGTTTCAGAGGGGTCTGAGTGTAGCACTAGGACAGGCAGGACCTGGCTCAGTTTGCTTGGGCTGAACATTGTGTGGAGCTGGAGACATTCCTACAAATATCCAAAATGTGCAGGAAGAGGGTAAGGGGTTCAGTGTGATGTGAAAGGCTGGTGGAGAAAGTGCTCTGGGGTGAGGCGCAGTGCCTTCTGCCTTCCGTTTTTCACACATTTAGAAAGATTTCCTGAAGCACCGTTGATTCAGGGTCTGGCAGTTAAAGCCTGAAGGACAATTTCATACTTCCTGCTGGCCTGCCCTACATTCTTTCTGGATTAGTTCAGTACAATTATACTCTGCTTTCTGGGTCGTTTCTGTCTTATTCTTTGTGTATCAGGAACAAATGCTCAGGTCTATTTTAAAATATTCCTATTTGGCAAATAAGGGTGCATGTACACCCTTTCTTCGGAGCTTTGAGGGTAAATTAGTGCTATCTCGATCTAGTACTAGTTTATGCTACTGTAATGGTGGGACTTTTTTCTTCGTTCTAGAGTTTCAGTAAATTAAAAAAGCATTATACTACGTGTTTTCACCCTTGGAACACACAGTACATACACTGTCACTGGAATTAGAGAGCCTATAGGTCTTTATTGTTTATGGAAGTATAGGTGATGTAAGATGTCTTTAAGGAGTGAAGTGTATTTTTTTCTGTTTTATAGTGCTGTTTTGGTATCCAGGCTGTGTATTTTTGTACACAAAAATACATTTTTCCAGTATTCACAAAGAGAACTAAAAGGTGGAAATTATAAAGCAAGCAGTAATTAGAAGTTGATTTGTTACTTCACTTCTTTTGAAGAAGGATTTGTACATATCCAGCTACAAGTATGGGATATCTTGCATGTGCCTGCTTTTTTCTTATTAAATAACTGTGTGTGGTTACTGCTGGGGTTCCTAGAGAACCCTTGCTTTTGTTTGTTTAAGGTCTAGGACATGTCTTTGCACCCAGAGCAATCACTGCATTTGTAGGATAGCACACAACAGCAAAACCAGGCGCACATCCAGAGCGATTTCATTAAGCAGGATATTCCTGTCCAAATTACAAGGTGTTGAGCATGGTGGGGTTGAGGTGTATGGAAACGGAGAGGATGTAATGACTGCTTTACCCCAGGGACAGCCTTCCTCAGCGCAGTGCTGAAGCACTCCGGCAGCCTGGCGTCCTCCAAGGGAAGCGAGACCTGCTGCAGCCCCGCTGGGCTCTCCGGCCAGGCGGCCTGGGCGCAGCCGGGCCAGCTCCGGCCCGCAGGGCAGCGGGGCCGCGGGGTGCAGCGTCCTGCCAGTCATCGCAACAGCGCGGGCGTGGTGGGAGCTGGGTCACCCTGCTGGCGGCTGGCTTGGGGTAAAGGGGCCACAAGGGAGACGCAGAAGCAGGTGATGGCTCTGCGGGAGAGACACGGCTTCCTGCAGAAGGAAAGAAGGAAGGAAGGAAGGAAGGAAGGCCTCCAATTTGTAGAAGCTGAATGGCAGCTGATAAGAGGAGAGAGGCTGGTTTGCTGCAGCGGGAGCACCAGTTTAACCATTAGCTGTGCAGACCTCTGAGCTCGGCCGTCACTTCCAGCGGGGAAATGTCTCGCTGCACACAGTGCAAAATCCCATCTGATAACACAAGAGGCCCTTTTAGGTGCTGCTAGAGCACCAGTCTGACCAGTAACACACAGTTCACTGAATAGCTAATTCCAGTTGGAAAGTTATCTGCTGTCTCTAGCAGTGAAATCCTGACTGATAAGCGAAGAGGCTCATCTGCTGGTAGCAGAGCCTCCAGTTTATCAGCGTCTGACCAGCTCATAAATCAGACTGGTGTCTGTTTTTATTTTGTTTTATCAAAATTTATTTCTATCATTGTAACAGTTAATACTTTAATAAGAGAACTTAGCTGGGAACATTAGGAAGTTAGTTAGAGACATTTTGCAGGCGCTTTTTCCCTTGTCAGTGACAAGGTAAGGTAATCCTATACACAGGCTGCTATTGTGAGATGAGAAACTGGCCTCCTTCACTGCCAGAGACCAGATGCACCTCTCTCTATCCTAATCTGTAAACGACTTAAAGGAGCCTTATCTCGGGGCTCTTCTGCTTCATTTCATGCTTGATTTACTTTAATTTGTCTGATAGGGCACAAGGATTTGGAGACGGCCCATCTTTCTGCAGAAAATGTTCAGATTTTTTTTTCCTTGGCATTGTTGTGTTGGGGGTTTTGACTTTTTTTATGTGGAGGAAATCTTGCTCCAGTGCAGCAAGCTGCTTGAGTGTGTTTAGATTTAAGCTACCCCAGCAGAAAAGAGTTTGTGAAGTGGTATGATTGTGTGATGGGCCACATTTACATTGAAATCACATTATACGATATATCTGGACTCCTGAAGGGAGCAGTGCAGTGGAGCGCTTGTGCCCACAAGATACTTTGAAAGGGCTATATATAGTGGCAACAATTGATACGAGATTTTACAGGAGACTTTATAAATATGTAAATGGGTGTTATCTGATTGGGTTCTTTGGCTACACATCTGTACCTCAAAGGAAGTGGAGCTGTGAGAACTACGAGGAAAACAGTAGTTTGCATTCTAAGTGAGGCTGAGAAATAGAAATGTCTCACAGGTTGACAGCAGGTCAGGGTGGAGGTGCTTTGCATACTTTGGAGGTAAGCCTCTTTGATGTGAAAGCGATCTCTTGCTTCCACCAGAAAGGTAGAATTACCACGAACAATTTTCATTTGTTTTATAACATGGCTTAGATCGGGAGCCATTGACCTTTAGCATTCCTTGTTATTTCTTTAAATTGCTTATGTGATACGGCACTGGGGGGAATTGCCTTTACGTTTTTTGCATTTTAAAAAATGTACTTTCAGTGACCCATGGGAGAGAAAATAAAGTCTTTGGTACATTGATCCCTTGATTAGTTATTTCCTAAATGAAAATGGAAATACTATTAAAGCAGTAATAATGCTATGTCTTAATAGTTGAGGAGTCAATAAATGGCTCCCATGTGCTTCATTAAAGTTCTTAATGAAGCCATTTTTGATAGCTGAACTTTACATTATCTCTGCTTTAGTCAGATAGTTTTTAGGGGGAAGGAGGCAGTAATTTGATGGAAAATGGTTGTCTTGTTCACTCTAGTAACTATATTACTAAAATCCTGTGTATCATAATATCTGTTTTATAGGGTTATACAAAACCCATCAGTTGTAAATATGGTTATTTGTAGCTGTGCACAGAGAATATATTTTTTTTCTGGCAAGTCATGTGTTTTATGTATTTATGTTATGGCATAACCATACATTAATAAAACGTAGCATTTTTTCATCACGGTGTTTCCATATTGCTACTTGCAGGGTGTTCTAAGTATTTCTGTGCAGCCTCACTGCAGTGCCAGCCTCCTCTTTCCTTTACACCCTTATTGCAGCCGTTCTTGGTCATTTAATTTCTCCCTCCTCCTCCTCCTTGCGCTGGATTACCAGACCTGACTGAACCCTTTATATTTTGACAGGAAGGATTTAGAGTCTCTGAGGTGAACACACCATTCGATGATGAGCTAAAAAAGGGCATGAAAGGCTTGTGGGCTCCTCTTCTGCCTTTCATGAACTCTTCTACAACCAGTAGAGTGGATTCCATGTGTGTTCCCTTACACAATGCATATGAGGAAGGAAGTCTGAGTTAGGTGTTGCAGTTCTTCCTAATGGTGTCTTCACCATGGTGAAAATTGTTTCCCTGGATTGCTTGGGCAATATTATATTTATTGTGTTATCATAGCTAAGTATAACACTTATCATACAAGCAAAAAAATCAGAAACATATTACAGCTATACATTTTGTAATATACAAAGCAAACAAAACTCTCTATTCTCTTCAATTTTTGAAATGGATGGTGTTAAAAAAACAGATGGTTTTGGAGTCATAAAAGCATAATATCAAAAATGAGAATACTGAGTTATTTCCTCTGTGACACTGGCCAGCTCCCTGATGCCTAAAATTTGACCTTGATTTTCTGATGCCCTGTTCTGGGTGTCTAGGTCCTAGTTTTCACAGGTAAAGGGCTTCACTGGTGAATTAGAAACACATTGGAAGGCAAGTTCTAAGGTCAAGCCCAACCCGAGCTGCAGAAAACTGAGAGACTTTCAATTAGGTTTGATATATTGTTTTTATTAACTGTGAAAGAAGGCTAATATTGCCTTGATATCTTAAATAGGAAGATGTGATGCTTTACTTACTTTTATGTTTCCAACACTTCGAAATCTTCTGGTAGAAAACATGGTTAATACATACATTATTAGAACTGTAAATACAGAATATAATCCAGCATGCGTACATCCTAGTTGTCTGTTAGATAAGTATCTAAATGTCCTAATGAAGGTAGTGTATTGAAACGCAAGTATGTAAATTTCTATTTTAACAATTGAATTTTAGTAGGTGCATGCTTTTCCATAACATTTGCTTTGGCTGAACACATTTACAGTACTATAAAAGAGGATTCTTTCCATTTCAATTTATAGAAACATATTTTTGATCCAACTAATAATAATTGAGAAATAAGTGAATAGAAATCATAAACAGAAATAAGAAAAGGGTAAAAAAGAAGCTCAGAAAAACTTGAATATCTAGAAGATGAAATTAACTATTAAAAAATCAATTCCACAGAGAACAGGCTTTTTTTTTTTTCTTTTTTTTTTCTTTTTTTTTTCTTTTTATCTTTTTTATAAAATAGACTATGGTGGAAATTCATAATAACCTAATATAAATCAAAGTGGTCATTAAACTGGTTTTGAATTTTTGTATTAATGATGCTGTATAGTACTTCCAATATAATCTCAAGGTCTGAACAAACAGTCTGGAAGAGAAGGCCAAAGGAGCTGGATATACCTATTCCACCCCGAGGTAGGTACTCCATGTAGAACTGTTGTATAAAACTCTTCTTCTCCATTTAGGAGAGAGAATTACTGACACCATTTTAGAGAGGGGGAGATGGATGACTCCCAAAGGTAAATGCCTTATTGACACACAGTAGGTTGCAGGTTACATAACAGCAAAGGGGATACTGCTTCTCTAAGGATTTTTGAGGGTATTCTTCATGAACAATTTAAAATGGTGGTTTTACAGTGCTATATTGAATGTACTCTTCTCAATAACGTTTCTAACTCAGATGCTGTCTTAGTTGAAGTCAATGGGAAGACATCCGATGAGTTGGCTTAGTTCAGTAGGTTTTATTAATAGCTAAGTATTTATAGTAAATATGTTTAAAATATCAGTAAGAAAGGAGGAGAGATCTGGCTAACATGAAAATTCTTTAAAACTACATAAATGGTGAATTATAATTTTCATCAGATGGAAGTAGCTTCCCATATAAAATGTTTTTCAAGGCTTTTTCTTTGAATCCCAGCCTCTGTCTCTACTGATATTTATGGTTTCACTAAAACGTTCAGGTAGAGAAATACCTGCCCTCATAAATCATTTGCAGATAATACTGGTTCAGACGCTCTCTGTCCAAATTGATAATGGATATCTGATTCAAAAGAAATGTCTTGTTTCTCAAAAGTTCTATGGAGGACGCTGGAAGATGGTAAAGCCAAAAAAAAAGAACCCAAAAACCCCAAAGAACCAAAACAACCCTTTTTTTTTTAATTTCAGATTTGCTATTATCTGTTATGCTAGTTGCAGAAGTTGGCAATTATGTGGAGAATTTTTTTAGGGTGACTTGCTAAATTAATTATAATTTGGGGGGGAATTTTTTTGTTTTGTTTTTCTTTGATGTATTTACTGTTGCTGAAATCTCTCCCCCTGCTTTTGTACTTGTACTCTTATTCTGTGACTCAATGGATGTAAGACCAGAAACAGCATAAATTCAAATGCTTAATTAGCACAAAAGAGATTGAGTTTTGAGGAATTTTTACCTTACCTTATTGGGATCTCTGTTTTGGAAGAGGTTTGGGCCGAGTTTGAACTTTGTGGGGTTTGTTTTATTGCCTTATTTGCCAATAATTTAGTTTCCAATGTGACATCCATAACCTCAGAAGCAGCAGTCAGGCAGGGTCATGCACAGGAGCTTAGTAGCGTCTTTTGGGGCCTGGGAGAAGGAAGGCTGCTGGGAAGGGGGAGTGGAAGCATCACTTGAACTGCGTGCCATGCCTCTGGAGCACAGGCTGGCCCTTATAGTTGACAGTTACATGGTACATTCTTAGGACAGCCAAGGACAAGTCTTGGATGTAGTCTGATACCTTTAAAGTCTTTCCTGGGTTTTGTGAATTCACTGTAGAGTCTGTGTGTTAAAATTAGAATTTAACTTCAGTTATGATTTAGATACAATGCTTATGTATTTTGCTTATTTTGTCCTCCGGAGGCCCAAACCTCTGTAGTTTTACACATCTTTCATGCATAACAAATTGAAAGTATGTGTGTTGATTTGCTGGAAATGAGTCATGCACTAAAATCATGCGGATTCCTTTGTATTCTTATAACCACAAAACTGGTATGAGCAGAGATGAAAAAGTAGGTGGAGTTGGCCTTGAAATAGGTGCTCTAAATCTAAACAAGCTTTATGAAATAGCATTGTCACAAAAGAAAATTGAAAAATACAACAAAACCAACTTCATGCTTCAGAAGTGCTTCTGTTGCAGGTAAATGTTACTGTATGGTCTAAAGCGTGCTTTAATTGCCACGAGTCTCCTGATGAAGATACTGTGGGACGTTTTCAGAAATTTTCCTGTCTCTTAGGTGCCTGTGTCCCAAAGCATCCTTATTACACAGAGATTTTTAAACCTCTCCATTTGTTGGTGCTTAGGGATTGACTCACATATATAGGACATTTCTTTCGTAGAAAAGACTGTTGCTGAGCAAGATTTTAAGATCATGTAAATCAGCATAACACTTTTTGACTGCCTTGGTTTTGATCTAGCTATAACTCTGATTTGTACCAGCTGATGATTTAATTCTGTACTCGCAAAAATAGTGGTTAAGAATAAACTTGTTGAACTGCAAAGCAGTGGTGTATGGATGAACAGAACATGATACCATTCGAAGAGAACAATCATATCCTGCAGTCTTGAATATTAAAAGGCAATAACAAGATAAATACCCCTGTGTGTTTCCTGGCAGCATTTTATTCCATTTTATGTCTGAGTAATTCCTTTCACCTCACTGGACTTTTGATTTGTATGAGTGAAAATGAGAAGGCCAGTTGTGTCACTGGTGAAAGTGCAGCATTTTGAGTGAGTTACAGAAAAGCTCATTTTTTTTCCCATCCTTGTGCTATTTTATAATTTAAGCGTGTTTCCCTACTATAAAGTAATCTACATTTATCAGACTATCTGCACAGCACAGGAAAAGTTACTGTTTTTCAGGGATTAAATTTGTAATTGTTTTAATGATGGCTGAGGGCTCTTGCCATTTGGTTAGGTGAATAAATATCAATTGGAATTAGATTTATGAAATAATGTCTCATTCCCTGTATGAAAGAAGAAAAAACAATTTGTTTGATGACAGTCTTGCCAACCTGTTTCCATTTCAGGTGGTATCTTCCAGGTTTTTAGGTCTCATTCTTCACCTCAATGTTTGTTTGTTTTTCATAGTAGAAATAGTTTCACCAAGTAATATTAGAAACTTTCTAAAATTATAGGGTGCTATCTTCTTCAACTATCTTTGCAATTATGATACGGAAATATTGCATCAGCAACTTTCTAAACATAGTATGCAGTGGTGACACGAGTTAATTGAACAGTTAGGAGATAATGCAGTATCATTGACACGATTTACTATGTAATTACCATTGTTTCCAGTGGAGTTATCATGTCGCTACCACCTAATATCATATGTTATTTTGTGATAACTGTGAAATTAACTTATCATCCTGTTTTGAGAGACTCTGTTGGTCTTAGACCAACCACTCTCCACCAAAGTTAAATATAAGAGCTCGGTAATAGACTGACCTGCCCACCAGCTTTGGAGTATGGCAATTAAATCATAGGTCTTATATTAAAGCTTTGAAAAAATATATTGCTAAATTCATTTCATTCAGAGTCCTGAATGGCTTAACTTCTAAATATTCTTTCTTGCTGCAAGCATCTACGCATCTGAATGAATCTGGCAGTGTTTCTACAACATGAGAGGATATATTATATAATTCAGCCAAACATTTGAAACATTTAACATAACTGTTTTTTCTGATTTCTTTTATTTTAGTTGTGCAATGGGGAACAAAAATGCTTATTTAGTAATAGCATAATATATTCACCTTATTAATTTATTTCTTACGTTTCATAACTTAGCTATGATCTGAGCTTTTGCATTCATTATTCAGGCAATGATTTGGTTCAAATTTCATCTCAATGAAAATGTTCAGAATTTTTTGAAAGTTCCCAAAATAATGAAAATATCAGCAAAAACTTGATGAACCATGGCTGTCCCTTTTAATTTAAGTAGAAAGGAATAAGAAATAAGAAAACAGAAATAAGCATCCTGTTTTATTTTGCTTTGTTTTCTTTGATATAGGCTTTTGTGAATACCTGTCTCCAGATGAAAACTTTGATAAATAGTTCAAAATCTATAGCTTTCCTTCTCACTTTTTACGTGTGCAACTGAAACTTAAGGTGACAATTAATTCAGGTTCTGTTACTATCTGCTGCAGTATTTTGATAAGTATTTACATAAACATATATCCTGCGTGCATCTAAAAACTATCTTGAAGCAGTCAGTTTTGTTATAATTAGGCTTGTCTCTTGGGTTTTTCCCTATTTTTTGTTAGAACAAACTGTGGTGCGTTTCAATGTAAACGAATAACTTTCCATTTTATTTTCCTATTAGAGTTCCCCTTGTTGTTCACATAATGTGTCTTTTTCCTCATTGACTCAGCAAATGCATTAACAGTCAAGACAAACCATTTGAGCTGTTAAACACATTGTATGTAGGAGTAGCAGAATAACCTGAGGGGCCCTGTAAATTCATCTGCCATTTCTGGAAACAAGCTTTTTATTTGTTTTCATGAAATAAGTTAGATTGGCTGCTTATGTCTGAATCTGACTTCTGTACTACAGGACAAATAAGATATGTGAGTACTAATGAGGGCGTCTCCAGAATATTGCACCCTGTTATCTTCTGATCTGCTAACTTAGTCTCATGTACATTTAATTCTACTAAAACAGACATTTAATTCTACTAAAACAGACGTTTAATTCTACTGAACAGACATTTCTTGTACTAATTAGCACCAGACTTTGACTACAAATATTTTCTCTCTTATTCAGGATAAATTAAAAGGGTATGTTTCTCATTTTCTATTTACATTATGGGTTTGGTATATTGATATGGAAGTGTTGTGGAATTTTGTATATGTCTGTAAACTTCTACTTGAAGTCCCCTCTGCTGAATGCTCGCTAGTACACAGTTCTGGTGCTCGTACACGATTACATGCTTGAGTATAGGTTTGCTGAATGAGCATTGCACAGTAAATCAACAGTGCTGTTGTGCTGGAGATTAATATTAAAAAAACAAAAAAAAACCAAAAAAATCAGAGCAAGACTTCTTAGGCAAGAGTACTAAATGTCAGGAGAGAGTCAGTGGTGCTTTGTAGGTAGTAAGAGAAAAAAAATTTTACCAGTTTTGTGCTAACATGCTAACCTTTACTTTCCATGTATATTAGGTAAGAAAAAGCTTTGAGAAGACTGTAGTGCCTTTCTTCCAAAGTGCAGGATTTTCTCTCCACATCAGTTTTAGATGGTATCTGTGATCAAAGGGACATATACTGTTCATATGCTTCCTCTGTACTTCAGAACGAGGGGTGACGTGGAGGCTGTATAAGTGCCCTTGTGTGGTTGCCTGGAAACTTTGGCCCACACAAGTGTCAACTTTCTTTCATGGTTATAAAGGAAGACTGAGCCTCACAGAGAGCTTTAGTCTTAGAGAAAAAAGGTCCTTGTGTGTTTTAAAACAAGTGTCTCACCAGGAGATAATGGTAGAGCAGTGGGTTATAAATGATGTATTTTGTTCACTTCGCCTTGATAATGGCACAAGGGAAAAAAAGTTCATCGCTCTCTTATCAAAATACTGTGACATTTCTCCTTCAACTGTAAAATTTCCTATCACATTCCTCTGCTGCAACAGCAACTAAATTTACTCAATTGTAGAGACTACATAATCTCTCATCAAAAGGTGTCTTTTTTATTCCTTCTTTTCTCCCTACTTATACTTCAGGAGAAGAACCAGGGTTGCTAAAATCACTGTTTTAACAAAAAAGTAAATTTGCTTTTAAGGAGTTTATACATTATCTAGTAACAACTGTGCTATGCCATGCAGGCTCTTTTTCTATCTTGGCCAAAGGCAGTACACCATTTTCTGTTATGTCTTTTTATGCTGTTCACATTCGTTCTTGATGATGTATTTTTAATGAAGCAAGTCACAGATGAAGGTGACTACTAATTGTTGAAGACCAAAAGCACTGAAAAACAGTTGAGCTTCTCTGGAGTGATGACTTATTTTCAGTGAGTACAGATTGCTGTTTGATACAAGGGATGGCATTTTTGTTTTCGCAAACAAGTATCTTTCTGTAGCGTTTCCAGCTTACAAAAGTGCAGATCTGTATGTTCTTAGGGAAACAGGTCCATTTAAGTTTTGGTTTGCCATCTGCCCGAAGTATGGCTCTCAAACTGTGCATCTCCATGGTTTGTAAGGTTGCTGTTCCCTCAGATGGGAATGGCCGTGCAAACACAGTCATGCTGTTCGGGGCCTGTCTCCTAAACGCCTGTTCAAAGCCAGCTGAAGTAAATGGGAAGTGACACCAGTGGGTTTTGGATAAGTTATGCCTGTGTCCAATACAGAGGAGCAGTATACTACTACTACATGTAGCAGACTATTTAATCTGCAAAAGTTGGTGGGAAACAAAGGTACAGTCACTTACAAAGTTATGGAAAACTGTTATCACACGGGACTTTTCTGTTTCCACGACTGTAATGGCAAACATCATAAAATAAAGTTTTTAAATCCAAAGTGTATGCCCATTTACATTTTGAGTGTTATTACTAGAATACTAAGGGTACTGAAGAATCACTAATGAAATTCGCAACTTTGTAAACCGGATTCCCATACTGAAAGTTCAACCATACAGCTTTTGCCCAATATCTTGCTCATATTAGTTTCTAATATGGATATATCAAAGAATCTTATAGAACTACAGGATACTGCTATAAGGAACTAAAATGTTAACAAAAATAAATAGTATTGCTAAAATGCAGAGGTAAATCTCAAGATGGAAACACATCTAAGAGAAAATAACAGCTTAGTGTGCATGTGGAGGGTAGCCTAGAGTCCAGACTGCAGGCACAAACCCATTTGGTTTCTTCCAACAGAGCAAATATTGAAGAACTGTTATAATGCTAATATAATGATTGACTCCTTACAATGGATCCTGCTCAGAGTTATAATGTTCTCAGAATTAATCTCCAGAGACATCTAGAGGATATGTGACATTCCCTGCAGGACTTGGAGCTGAGTACTTCTATAGTAGACTTCTAACAATAAGTAAAAAAACACATTAATTATGTGAAACTGCCCCAATACCAAATGAAGATGTGGATAAAACCCCTATATATGTGTAACTGTTCTGTGCCTGGCATGCAAATGTTCTGTTTCAATCAGCTGTGACATTTTTTATATTTTAGAGAAGAGTTTACTGCTAACTGGATCATCCTTTGGGAGAAATTACAAGTGAAGTAATACAGGGTTACCAATGTTTTGTGATATATATGATGACTGGGGGTGAAATTGGGGATAAGTGAAAGTTCATTTGATGTTGCATACTTCTCTTTCATAGTCACATGGTAATCTGTTGGAGGATATATTGTCTTTAATCACAGTCTTTTGAAACACAAGTTTACGGATGGACTGTTTGTGAAGTGCATGACATTGTTTTCATATTTTTCAAGAGAAGGCACAACCATCTGTTGCGTTTGAGAAACTGCAAAGGATATTTTTAAGCAAACTGCACTTTAATTAACAGTACTACTCAAGAAAAGCTCTTAGTTTAAAATTTCACATTTTTATTAGTTGAAACTGTGAGATTACATAGTAATTGAATTTTTATTTGCATTGGAATGGTCAGTGAAAACAGTCAGCATACCCAAGAAGTTTGTGCCTTTGCACAAATAGTCTTTGTTTCACAGGACTAGGGTCAGTGGTGCAGTACATTCACATATTAATCAATAAATGTATGCTTTAAATATTAATCTGTAAATGTATGCTGAGATCAGCCGGGAATTTTGTACACATGGCATCATGCTAAGTTAAAGCAAAATTACCAATGAGGAAAAGCAGCCTGCCGGTTACCTACGGTTACCTACTGGTTTACCTACAGTCCTAAGATATGGCACAAAAATCTACAATTCATTTTTCACTTGAAAATTGCCGAAAGAAACCTTTGAAGTAAATTTACACTTCCTGGAAACTGGGCAAGGTAACTTAACCACTACAGTTTCAATATTTGGTTGCCATCTCCAGGCTAGATAGTGTGGGGTGCTGGGGAGCGAGGGAGGAATCTGAAAAAAAGCACATTCTGGAATACTAGAAACGTGAGCCTGGAATACAGAAACATCGATCATGCTTTCTGAAGGCATGTCATAAGCAGCAAAATGGGAAAATCTTAACATCAAAATTAAGAGACTGTGGTAGGTGTAGCAGCCTCATATTCTCACCATGTGGCATTTCCTGATTGTACAACAGTTACTTGAGGGATCTTTGATTTCAGCTGCCAAAATAGAAACGGGGACTAAATCTAAGTAAACTGTCACACTTATGACAACTCAGTGACCTTAAACATGGTTCAAGGCTTTGCCAAACAAATTTGTAATACAATAGACAGGATATCCGAATAACTTTGGTTTAGTATGCCAAGTGCATAGCTGAGTGAGAAAAGAAAAGCAGGTGTCACCAGGAGACAAGAGGTACTTTTGCACCTTTGCATGAACAGGTATGCCTACACAGAGTAGACACAGATTGGTCAGTATGTTGCTTGATTGCATTTGGTGATGTTATGTATTTCACATGGCTGAGACCCAAAAAAAGAATAATATACAGGACAGTCTGACCTGGGTCTGGTCAACCCCCCCCCCCCCCCCATTCTTACCAGGGTAGCTGTGAATGATATCCATTTCCTTAGCAGTGTGAGCTGTAGGAAACATTGTGCCAATCTTTTGAAGACTATAGAGCCTTCTCGTTTGTTTGGGGTTTCAACACAAAGTGGCAACTTAAAGGTAGAATTTGCTTTACTATTTGTCCCAAGAATATGAAAAACATGAGCTTTGAGTTTATAAAACATGAGTTTTATAAAAACAAATTTCTTGGTTTTCATAGCAAGGCTTTGAATAGCTTCTTTGGTGTCTTTTAAAAAAATTATTTGGTTTATGGCTTATATTATTTTTTTCAGTAGTCTGTAAAAAGTGTACAATGGCTACAGACTATACTAGGGATACTTTTATGATGAAGAGATGAAAGGAAAGAAGATGACAAGTCTTGCGAGGAAAAAGTAATTATTTTTTTCTGAAAGCACTATCAAATTCCTGAATGAATATTAAGAAATATAGATTATTTAGATTTAGATCTAGAACCTTTAGATTTTAGTCAAATATCAATCAACTGTTACACAAAATTTACAGATGCATCCAGTTCAACTGCTTGGACACAAATGCTGTCAGACAGTCAAAACACGGCGTGGTGCTGTATATATATATATACATGGCAATCTCTAAACTACAGTTTATTAAACTTGTTACGGACAAGCAAGCCGAGTGTTGCCAGAATTGACTGACATCTTGAAGGCTGGGATGAAGTGCATATGAATGGAAAAGTTGGAAGTAGTTGCAAATGTCTTTGGGACAGAAGTCATGCAAAGATACATAGAAGGGTTAACTGTAAAAGGGGAAATGAATTGCGAAAAAACCAAAATAATCCATCTAGAGAACTTTGAAAACATTTATGTTGAGAAAAAGAAATTAAACATGTATTTGTTATGGATTTTGAAATGAATAAGTCAAGATGCTTGTTGCTACTTGAGGTGGATACAGTTGTATTAGAATCTTTAGATCGGTTTGCTGCAAGTGGCCATGCTTGCTGAATTCCATTTTAGCTACATATTTCAGTATCAAATGATAATACATTGGATGAAAGTAACAAAAATAAGATCAAAAAAAGAATTTCTAAAGGCTTTTCACACAGTACACAGTATGTTGACGAAGTATTGAGTGCGAGGTCGATGGTACTGTATGGGTAATTACAGTAATGCTGAATTTTAGGATTCTCTGACACTGGTTTTGTGGAAACCAAGAGAAAGGTCTAAGGAGGTGAGACTAAAGATGAATGAGAAGAAAGAAGAAAACCGAAAGACCCTTGTAAAAAGGGAATGATGCTCTGTGTAGTGCGAATAAACTTTTTGGTTTATTGTGTAAAAAAAAATTTTGTACTTGTAGCCATAAGGAGGTTTGATAGCAAGAGGTGTGTTAGGTTGGTAGAACAAATAACATCAGACAAGGTAAAAAGAGAAGGGATCATTGAAGGAAATGGAGACACACACAGCTCTTACTCCTGTGTTGCCTGTGTGCACACACTCTTGTGCGTGCACACGCTCCAGGGAAGAGAAGGGGAGAAGCTACTGGGACCCTGAGGAAGTTGCTTCTTTTTTTTTGCCTACACTTTTGTTTATGTGTAATACACAAATATGGAGCTGGGGCAGGGGTAAATAGCCCATGTAACCCTTCTCCTTACCCCCCTTCTGGCCCACCTTCTCCCAATTATTTTTCAAGTAGATCATCTGATTTACAACATAATTATGTTCTCTAATTAAAAACGCGAAACACAGGAGAAAGAAAATCACTTAGCATGGAAAATTATGGTTTAGAATTAAGGGTTCAGATATGTGAACATGCTATTGTGGGTTAGCAAGTTCCATACATTGTCTAACTGCTGGTAGCTGTCCATTAGTGTGCTTTAGGTCATGAATTCAGAGTGATTTGACTCAGTCCTTTGACCAGCATTCATTTAGCCAGCCTCTGTTTTCCCTTCTACAAGTTACAGCCCTCAAACCCAGTGCACATCTGCATTTAGAGCCTTTAGCAAAGAGATTTAAAGCCTCAAAAATGTCATTATGTACAAGAGGCATGCAGGGTGGGTGAGATAAAATAATTGGTAGCAACTTTTCTCCATTGGTAAGCGAAGGCCAACACAGCAGTTTAAACCCCAGAGCCTTCGGGCAGAACCTTAGAAAATGTTCTGTTATTAGCAATGTCTTTTGGTAGGTGAGTTGTATAAATGAACTCCTGAACGGTCGTTTCTTGGCGTAACTACTGTGAGTGTAAACATATACAAAAGGAAAAAAAGCAATGATATAAAACCCATAATGACTAGAATTTGTTGTCATTTCTTCTTTTAAAATATTCCCGCATGTTGAATGCTGCTTTCTTGCACGGTAAAGTGGATCACAGGAAATACATTATTGATTATGTTATTGTAAATCATGTGCAGGTGAGAGATATTTTGTATTATTACTTGTGCAGAGTCCAACACTCATGAGATAAAAAGGCCAAATGGGAATTTCACTTGATGGAGCCCTGCACATCAGATACGCTTCTGTCGGGGGCTGCCAGTAGTGCAGCAGAAATGCCAAAACGAGAGGTATTAGGTAGAAAACTCACAGCAGCCTGCATTTCTGGAACTGGACAACATGAATCAGGTAATCATTTGTATATGTCTATGTACAGTGTCAGCATTGTGGTGTTGAATGCAGGTGACGGGGCCTTCTAACAGATGGGAACTGATCTTTTTCCCTTGTTCTGTTTCACAGACCTAGCGCAGGAGAAGAGTCAAGCCTGCAAAAGCAGGCACTGAAGATTTTCAGGTATGTGATGTCGAATGCCTGAATTGCTGTAACAGGGGCACTTCAATTGTTTGTGCTGTCTCTAGAATTCCCAAAGCCTTTAGCAGTGCTCTCCATTATAAATAGAGATTTTTATTATTTTTTTTTAATTATCTCTTCAACTTCTGCAAACATTTTACGATTTTCTCCTGTAAAAACAAAAAGAAAAAGTGGAACAAGGGGACAAGGACAACTGTGAGGAGTTATCCTCAGCTTATTCATTGTACATGCTTTTGTATCATTAAAGGGACTGTGATACAGCAGCTGGCAGATTATGACTTCTCTTAGCTTCACGAGATAGTGCCAGGAAAGTGAACAGAGACATGATATACTGAGTCTAATTTATCATACTGTTTTTCTGCCTATGAAGTCTGAAACAGTGAAGTGTTTAGGTTGAAATACTGATCAAATTCACTGTTTCTAGAGGGTGGCTTTCAGGTTCAGTGGAATGGAGTGAGAATGAAAGAGCTGTTAAGCTGTCAGCAGCTGTTAAGCTGTTGGCATACCAAACTCCTGCAGAAAAAAAAACCCACACTTTTTCTGCACATAAAATACAAACACTTTCCTCCAGAAAATGTTGATAAAAAAGCCTACAATGGAATCCTAATTTGGACAAATATTTTGTAGTTATGAAGTCATTCCAGTGATCTGAAAATCAAAATGTATCATAGAATCATAGAATACCAGCTTAGAAGGGACCTCAGGGATCATCTGGTCCAACCTTTCTAGGCAAGAGCACAGTCTAGATGAGATGGCCCAACACCCTGTCCAGCTGAGTCTTAAAAGTGTCCAGTGTAGTTTTGAACATCTTTTTTTAATATGCTTTCACTTCCAAAACCAATCTCTCAGTTGAAATTGAACTTTAAACAGGCCCACTGATGTCCTCCACCTCTTCCATCCCAGTGTCATGCTGTGTGAGTGGTCCTCATGGTAAAGGTTGAAATGTTCTGATGTAGTGAATGTTATGTGTGTGCTGGAAATGACCATTGATTTCCTCTATGTATTTTTTTTTTCCAGAATCCACAATTTATCACCCTAAAATATTCCAGAGAAAATCACTGCGAAGTTTCACATTCATCACGGCTTTCTTTTTTTAAAGGAAGAATAGTAACTGTAAAAATTTACTTTTGCATATTCAAAAATGCCCTTGAAAACATGTTTGTGCAAAGAAGGAAGTAACTTCAGAGAGTAATTTGAGACACCTCAGTTTCAGTGGAAATCGAAAAACTAGTGAGAGAAGGTGAGGTGGTGATGGGGTGAGCATTCTGTGGGAACACTGCGAGAGTACACTGAACCATCATGTTGAACATGCAGGGCCTGACTGAAACCTGCTGAGGTCAATTAAAATCTTGATATTAATTTTCATAGGTTTCAGATTAACCTCATCTTTATTTTGTGGAATTATATTATGATGGATTTTTTTTTTTATCCTCAGGCTTACATGCTTCTGTCTTTGCACTGCTTGTTAAGTCTCCTAATAATGCTGGTTTTAATTTGGTGTTCAAGTTCCATTCTTCCCTGTGAGAAATACATTTATAATACAAATAGAAAGCTAGAAAACGGTTACCTGAAGGTGGTGATCTCATATGCAAAATGTTCTTTCCAAAATGCCAAGTTTCATCTGATGGAAATATTTAATAGTTTGACTCTCAATTATTTAAATAAACATCCTTTATTAAATAAAATTGCAAAAGTGGTTGGTGTGATAGTCTGTAATCATTTACTTGAATTACCCATCTTTGTAGATCTTTTTTCCGTTGTTCTGTCCACTATTGTTGATAATCTTGAAAAACTCTGCATCTGCATTTCTGGATGCCAGGCTATTTTAGGCTGTGTGTCTAAGAAAATATTAATTAGACTTATCTGTGGCACATCATTACAATGCATTAAGTTTATCTTTGTCTTTGCTATGCATAGGTACAGGTTTAATATTACATCAAATGACTGTGACTATATTCCCACAGTGGTGCAGCTGTATCTGCAAAGCTACATGGTCCCAAAAACTTGGGGAACTCATTTTCTATGATTCCCCACGAATCCACAAAGTAATGAAATGTATCAGTCTGAGGATAAGTTATGGGTATGGTTTTTTTTCATAATATATCTGGCAAGATAGCTCTGAATCAAATGGATAAATCAGGACTGTTTTTAGCCCTCAGATTTCATGTGCTTAGATGTCTGTAGCTGATGAAGAGCAGCGTGCCAGGAAGCGGGATTCTCACTGTGCCATCTCCCAGTCGATGCAGTCTGTATCCCTTGAACACTAAAAGGAAAATCACAACGAACCAGTCACTCTTTTTCAAGCTCTGTCTATACAGGTTGGTATTAATGTGGCAGGAGAATGTGTGCCAAAAGCACACTGTGGTACAGTATTGTTAAACTTGGAGTAAAGAAAGCTATGTGAAGGAAGCCATAAACAAAAGGGGAACCTTTATATTAGCCTCTCCAGTTAGAAGTCTTCCCTTAAAGTCAGGAATGTGGACTGGCCAACTGCCCTGGGGGCTAATTTAGACAATTTGGAATAGCTAATTCGAAATGTTTGAAGTAATGTCACTGAGAATTGTCTGCTACTAGCATTTCAATATTGCTCTATACAATAATTGTCTGTTTAATCAGATTACAAAAGAAAACATTGACTCCCTGTCTACCTGTGTCCAGAGGAGTTTTTGTAACCCGTTCTTATGTGCATCTTGTTCGTCATTCAGATTGTCATGTTATTTTGTAACCATGGAGAAGCAGGGAGGGATGCCTGTTGGTTGAATTTAGATTTCTCCGGCTGAGTGCAAACCAATTTTTGAGAAAAATGAGAAAACATTTCTTAATGTAAATTATACTGTCACTCCCTTATATCATCAGTGCAAAATGGATTTCTTTCCAGATCATCTGAACTGTATAATTAGCATATTGTTAAAGCATAGGTTTGAAAGCGCAAAATTGTATACATTTTTAGTGACTAAAGATAAATGCAGTTACATCAAAGTAAGTAATAATTAGTCAAATAATGAAAGTTAAAAATTTTGGATAGAACTGTGGCATTTTCTAACAATTTTAGCAACATTTTCTCTTAAAATTATTCTTTGCACAATTTTTTTTTTAATCTACCTGTGTTTTGAACAGGAATGGTTGAAGGGAAATGTGAATAACCATTGCTCCTAAAATGTTATAGCCCTTCCAAATTGGATGAGCCATGTTTGGAAGAGTACAGCATTTCGAGTTAATCATCAACTCCAGACATAGTGTGTGTGATTTTGGTGGTGTGCTCCCTCTTAACTTAACGAAGAATCTCTTTAACATTATTTTCTTACTCATATTCTCCTACTGTTTTGGTTTACAAAGGTAGGGGCTAATTTGACATAAATCATCTGGCAATCACAGTTTGCTTTCCCTTGCTATTTTCTGAATGGTTTGTATGCTTTAGACTTCAGAATTATCCATATGCTATATTGCTCAATAACATTTAAAAAAACCAATATGGTTGCTGGGTTTAATTCATTTATCTTGCCTGTGTATTTAGAGCATGTATAAAATGTAACTTCTCCATCATGTCACAAAAAGTTATTGCACTCTTGGGTTCATGAATTCAAGAAACATGACATAATAGACTGGCAAATATGGCCTTGTGTCTTCCGATGATGATCCAAATCCACCCACTTATCTTGATCTGCCTATATTGTTAACAACATGAGATGTCACACAACAAATTTTTCATTTTAACTGTTCTTTATGTACAGTGCAGCGTGGAATTTACTTTTTATTGCCTTTCGGAGGGAAGTATCATACCTCTCGGTGAAATAATGGTTTTGTCAGACACTGGTATCTTTATTGTGTAGTGCTTTTAAATTCTACACTATTTATACCAAGCTCTCTTGGCGCAGGACAGGTGAGATGTGATACCTCTGTTTCTCCATGAGAATACTTGAAGCTTTGTGGATACAGAATTGTGTTGTTGATATGATAATTGTGAGATCTGTGTTGTAGGTTTCAAACAGAATTATTTTGTTCTTCCAAGCTCTCGATGAATGTGCAAAATGTAAACAGCCACTAGAAATGACTGACAAACCTAAAGCTTCTACTCACAATCTTCATATTGATTTGCGTGCCTCTTCCTACCATAATTATACTTGTTACAAAGTGTAGACATTGATTTGCTGTTAGAGGTTTTATTACATTTGCTCATGACAGGGAGGAACAGCAGTAATTTTATTGCGTGCACTGCCAATGTTTAGTTGTCAGGAGGTGTCTAAATGGATGATTGTGAAAAAAGTCAAAGAATAATGCATGACTGTAAAACTCTTGGGATCAAAGAAGAATCTAAAAATTGGTGATACATTTGTCCTGGAATGACACTGAAGAGTGGGCTGCCACTCAAATTGAAATAATTTTAGTTGGTCTAAATATTTCTAGCAACATGACAATAAATTAGCAAATGAGATATCTGTATGCTTCAGTGGCAGGCAAGAAGGGTGTTGTGGAGTGAATGGTTTGCTTTCTTCTGTTACATGTAATATTTTGGAACAATTGAACTCAGTATTTCAAAGGGTATCATTTGCTATTTTGTGAGCGCTATTTGCGTGTGCTATTTTATCTGAGAGATAAAAAGCAGTATATAAGCAAATATTTTTCTACCTACATAAATTTGTTGATCATAATTATTTCAAGAGTAAAAACATGCAATGGTTGAATTTAGATAAATTCCAAAATTAAATTAAACCAATGACCTCAGACTTCAAATACTACAAATAGTACCTGCTATACTATATATAGCAGTCCTCTGTCTCTTTCTCTCTGGCTGTCTTTTCACTTTATTCAGAGGATATGGGAACTGAGCTTTGTTTAACTATTCTAAAAAATGATGCGGAGTGTATATCAGAAACATAATCAAAGCCCCCCTGCAAGCCTACTTGCCAGAGACAAAAGAGATGCAGCATATTTGAAAAGGGCATCCCTTTCAGAACACCAAGATATATTATTTTTTGCTATGTGTATTACAGTATCATCTAGAAGCTGTTGGTTTCTATTGACATGGAGTTCCTTTTGTCCTAGATACTATACTTTATAGATAAATAAAAGTGTGTGTGTATACATACATATCTATCTATCTATCTGTAATGTATATCTATGTATCTGTTTTACAGTTTTTACATGTATGTCTATACATGCAAACACAATAACAGTCCCCACTCTGGATTGCTTGCTATCTAAAAAGACAGGTCAATAAACGGTGAGAGAAAGGAAGTATTATTACTTCCAGAGTTACAGAGAGATTATGAGTGATTTTGAAGGTCCCATAGGAGGTACGTTTAGATCCAATTCACCGAGCCCAGATCTTTCTAGATTATGACTAAAACCTTCTCTGCAAGACTGGTTTTCTCTAAAATGCATATGTATCTCCTTTATTTGATAGTTTCTTGAAACTGTTTATTGTGATATGCATGAGTAAGTACTACATGGGAACTAGCAAAGGTTTGAGTTACCTGTTCATAGGAGTTTCTTTGGTACTGCTGTTTGAATATCTGTCTGTCTCTCATTTTAGAAAGCAACTTCCAGTATTTTTTATTGGTTGCCAAAAGGAGAAGACAGCATAAGCATAGAGCAAGTACTTAAACATGCCATGGCCATATTTGGCACAGTGGAAGACTTTGTAAGCTGCATGTGTTTATTTATACATATATTCTCACATATGTGTAAGTTAAGGTGCTAGTGGTACAACACAGCCATAGATGAGACTTATTTCTTCTATGAAGTTACCATATTGATTTAGAGTACTAGCATATTTATACTTGCTTACAAAAAGTGTGAAAAAATATAAAACTTGTATGGAGTTTAGTATGACATTTTTCCCCGATCATTATTAATACTTTCTTCTTTATTTGCTTTAAGTCAGTATGAAGTTTACAAACATGGAATTTCCTCTGATTTCATTATGACCTTACTGCTTCTACCATAATTTGAAAGGCCATATTGCTCTTAGTGTACATGCTTTCTAGTTTCAGCTTTATAACAGTGAAGTGCAGTATCAGATCCACTGATACACAAATCCGCACCATCAGATCCCACAGATCCATTCTGATATCATCTAGAGAACACTTGATCTTTCTTGAGAACCTGGATTGTTCACAATTCAGTAGGATGTATCCATAGTTTATTTCAATTTTATTGTTACTTATCTAATCCAGACAGTGTTCTTGGTAATTTTAGGAATAGGTCAAATACGGTCCCTGCCTTCTCGAAGGCTGCAGCCTAACTCAGGGGCAGTACCACAAGGCTTACTAGCATTACTTGGAGATAATTTAGGAATCTCTTCATGGTGTTTGCATAGAGACTTCAAAGCTGGTATCTGTCTGAAAAAAATATTTGGGAAGAGAAAAATGTGCGTTTATTTGAACAAGGGCAGCTGATTAAAAAGTAAAAATAAACATTTTCCTATATTTTATTAAGCTTCTACTCATGATAAAAAGTTTGGACTTTTTGTTTCCGGGTGAGAACTACTCCCTGGCTGTTACTTCTTCATCACTTAGCTTTGGCATGCTGTAACATTCTCCTCATGGACATCTACTTTCCCACCTAGATACTGGTACTGTTGTAGAAATCATTCACTTAGTAGCTCTCCTGACTCATGGTGGTGCGAAGTTAGCAGCAGGTCACTGAGGAGGTTCTGTTTGTGGACTGGAAAATAAGATCCTTTGTATTATTTATTGACTGTCTAAAGCATAGAGTTTACAGAGGTGCAAGGAGAAGAAATAATAAGCGGATGCAGTAAGAAAGATGCTAGTAACACAACTATTGCTAAGTCTGCCCAGTATGTTGGGGATGTCCACACTGAGTGATAAACAGTTTTTTGGTAGAATAAATTAATCATCTTCTTCGGAGTGTTGTGTTTCTGTGATGAGTACAGTCAAGAGAATAGAAAAGTTTAGACTCAGGTTGGTATCTGATGACTGAGACAAGATATAGATGTCAGTGAAAAGACTGTCAGCTTCTGAATTGCATCTGATGAGGGTAGGAAACAGCTTTTGGGAGTTTGAAGGGGCAGATTAGTCTTGGCTGGCAGACGGTCTGTGATCAATAGGAGAGGACAGAAAGCTAGAAACCAGTTGTGTGAAGGAAAGCATATGTGCCTTTCTCCTCTTGTTTTTCTGACATTTACTTCTGGACATTATTGGAGGCAGTCACTGGGACCTTGCGTATGACCCAATATTTGCCCTTGAGGAGGAACAGTGAGGCCACAGAAGGCAACAGGGGGAGGCAGATGAACTGGACAAGGAAGCAGTGTCCGGGAGACAGGAGACAGGATAGAAAGACGGCTTTTATGCTGAGGTCCTGGAATCTGCAAAAGAGTGGTCCAGGGTGCAAGGGGGCTGCATGGAGCTTCAAGCTTTTTCTAATGTTGGAAGGCTTGATTTTGAAACTGCTAACTGCACCATTGGATATGTAAAAGTAGAATTTGTTTGTCTAGATTTTTTTGTCCTTTTAAGTTAATGCATTATGTATCTTGTTAATGTACTTTCTTAACTGAGATGAAAACATATGGGGAAAAAACCTGGGAGAACAAAACTGCCCTTCTCCAAGACTCCTTGTGCAGCAAATTGTCTGTGCCTATCAGAAAGGAATCGTTAAGTTGAAAAGTATCTATGTACATCAAAATAATAGTCATGACTAAAATAGAAATTTTCTCTTTGAATTGATGCATGTGATTTTTTTTACTGGGGAGGAAGAGAAGGAGCAGGTACTTTTAGGGGAGTTTTTATGCTATTGTATTTAATTTTGTAAACTGCTGATTTTATTGGCAGGAGAATGAAGATGTCGACCTGCAGCCTTTTCAATATGATACTTCTCTATGTACTTAACTGTTTTAAGTTTGTATACTTAATACTCAGGCTATACTTCTTATATTCTTATAGTACATCACCATTGCAGGATAAGAAGAAGCTGTTATAAATTGACATTAGTATTTTTTAAACATCATAGTATAGGGGCAGTTTTAATGCTTGAAAAACAAAATAATTCTGTAGCCCAGATATATTCTGAGTTATAATTCTTTTGATCACTGTTGACACTGCCTGCTTAATGGCTGTGCCTTGCCAAAAATACTTTCCTACTTCTTCAAAATAATACATTTCTTCTATGTATTGTGTGAAGTTGTCAGAAGCAGTGATTGCAACTGTTAGAGAAAGTTAGGGCTCCTGTTGCCAGCACTGACTCACGCTGAGATCCTGAGCTTCTTATTTCCATTGAGGCCATAGAGGATGTGGACATGTTCTCAGTCATTGTTTACAGAGATATAGTCCAGGCTGTGAAGAGTCAGTCTCGGAAGGTCGTTCTCCAGGAGGAAGACAGTCTATGTCCTCCTGCCGCAGAACAGGCCCCATGTGCCAGCCGTGACTGTTCCTTGGGCTCCCCAGTCGCTGCGTCTGTCCAAGCAGCGATGGGGTGTTCAAAGCCTGCGCTCATAAAGGGGAAGGCAATAAGGCAAAACAATTTGGGATATGCTTTACATACATGCTGCCCCTGGAACTTACTCCTGTGAAGGTCAAGATCATTTCTGTACAGAAGGCTGCTGCAAGACCAATATTCTACTTAAGTCTTATGTAAGCCTCAGAGTAGGATTTAGGTAGTGCACAGGACCTGTGCTCAATCTCTGTTCAAGGGTTTATTTCACTCAGAGTTACAAGTCTGTCTTATAAGTGGGCATCAGTCTTTATATCGGCTTCAAAGTCTTGGCTATGCTAAGATATAGCTGCATGTGAAATCAGGGTGATACTCCAGACTGAGGCACTGAAGGAGCGAGTGAGGGTGCTCTGGTCCACGTCCAAAACCAGCAGTCAGTTCCTGTCTGGCAACAGTGTTAAAAAGCTGCGTTGGTCATTGCTGGTACTTGATCATAGAAGATGTAGATAAGCACATAACTCATGAGTGCTGGAGCAGTGCAGAGCCATGTGTCTGTTATGCATGGCCGTCCCCAGCAAGTGCAAAGAAATGATTAATTTGAATCTTGATACTGTACATTATAGTTATACTACATTTATCTCTATTTATAATAATGTTACTTTTCATATAAATTATAATGGATGGAACTATATACTGCATGCATGCAGTGGAGCATGGCATTCAATCTCCCCTTGTCCCAGTCCCCCTCTCATCTTCCTAATCTCAACAGTAGCTAGATCTTTTGGATGGTCACAGTAAACACTGATGAATTTGAGTCTTTGTTGAGATTTTTGGTTTTTTCTTGGTACTCTCCCTCTTTCAGAAATTTGTTGTGAACATTGAAAGGAAATAGGGAAATCATGTTAAAGCATCTGCTGCTTTTGCAAGACATTTGGGCAGTTTGGCTCACATACTCTGAGCTAGAAATCAGCATCTCAGCAGTGGTTTCATAGCTCTGAGCATGCATATCTGATAGAAAGCAAATAACTTCATCTGCTGTTACACAAGTGAGAGATGAAAATAGATCCTTCTCTCTCTAAGCATAAGTACTGTAAACTGAGAAGACACCACAGATACAGTCACAGATGATCTCACTGCTCTTGCTTTTAGAGTTAAGAAGAATACTTTCCAAAACATTTTTGTTCATTTAATACATTTCATGACGTCAATATTAATACAGCAGTCTTCATATTAAGTTAACTTTCCTAGCTTTCTGCATTTATTAACAACGCAGGCTACCTTGATGTTTTTCACTTTTTCCAAGTAAAAAAGAAATCCAACAATATTGGGTAAATATAAAAATGTCTATTAATTATTGTATTTAAATATATATATTAATGCAAATAATATTGTAAAAAGAAAATGTTAGCATCTTTCAGCTAAAAGGATTCCAAAAAGTCCTAGGGAAAGATTGGTGTAGGTGATGGTGAAATGTTTAATTTTCTTCCCACAGAATAGCATCTATCGTAGAAAGGGCTTCAGTCTGAGTTACATAAGCTGTATGTTCAATTGGTCCACTTTCTATTGCTTTACATACAATGCTCCATATACCTCTGACTGTATTTGAGCTATATGAAGCAACGAAAAAACAGACTCAGGACTGAAATGTCTTCGCATATATCAGGGGAGAATCTGCACACAAAGGGACATTTATCAGGGGCGACTGTTCTCTGCTGAGGAAAGGAGCATACCCAAGAGTCCAGAAACAGATGATGATCTTATCAAGAAAACCCTCTTCAGTAATATCATCAGCCTGCTCTTGCCAAGTCTGGCATTTCTGTATCATGTGTATTTGTGATGGAGAGAGAGGGAGCAAAGCTGTGCAAGCTACATGTAGCTGGGATAAAGTACCTACTCAACCCACTGAGTCTGCACAGTGTTATAATATAATTGGGAATCATTTTTGCCAGTATGGAGTGTCCATGTAAGAATGGAGTTTACAGTATTCCTCTCACAAAAAACTGCAGGGAGGGCTCTTCAGCTGCACTAGTTGCCTTTTGGGATTTTTTTCTGTATTTTTGCAAATATTTCTCCTCCAGTTTTATCTCAATATGTACAGGGAATAACAGACCTCTTGAACTGTGCATCCAGATATGAAGATGGAAAATTATTGACAAAGACAAAAATAATATTTTTTTTTCTTCTTGTATGAGATTTAGGCGTTGAGGTGTAAATTGCTCTTATAGTGAGTAGACTGAAAACTAAAGATAGGTTCTCCTAATTTCATCACAGGATCAGGATTTTGCCATAATGGCTGGGTTTATTTTGCCTCTGTCTGTAGACTAGATGCAGATATGAACAGAGTATTTTTCATATTATATGGAACTTTGAAGCAAGTGAAGAAATCTTTGGTATTTCTTAGCATATCTTGAGTAAATATCTTTTTCTTTCTACTTGTGTCTCTCATTTTTTTCTTTGAGCAGGTTTCTGTAAGTTCAGTGAAGCAGTCTAAATAAAGGAAAAGTCTATACAGCTGTGTAAGAGTCTGTTCTACTAAAAAGCTAATCAAACTTTAGCAGCAGTGTTCATTATGTACTCCTTCCTTTCTGACTTCCAAGAAAAAAACAGTACTTTTTGTAATAGTTCAGCTTAAGCCTTAGTAATTATTTTGATGTTATACTTGATGGACAATTATTATGTGGTTTTCCATGAGCTGTATCTTTAGTAATTACTCAATTTATGTGCTGTTTAACATTTTATGTAATTAATCGCCCTCCCTCCCACCCCACCCCCCAAAATACAGAAGTTGCATTGTCATTTCAAATTCATGCAGATGTGTTCATCACTGTAGGTCTATGCTTTTCTAACCTGGGATGGGATCTTGTGTTCCTACTAAGTTCTGTAGATTACAGGAGTGTGAGGCACTGTAGAAATGTAATTTTTTCCCTTTGTATTCACTTTATATAAGCAAATGAAAACTTTACAAATAGAGCACAAATCTGAATTTTTGAATTATCAGTGCATACCCTTCTTTTGAAACTATGGTCTCTGAAAACTCTGCTTGTGTTGCAAGACATAGTGCACCTTCACATCACTAAAGTTAGCTCTGCATTGCAGTTGGGAATCTGGAGCAGCTTTTGTGCTTACACCTAAGGTCACATCAACCAGGCTGGAGTACTATGTCAGTGTTGTGGTCATAGCCGGAGCCTAGTGTAAACTAAGTAACCAGTAATGAAACTTTTTCTCAGAAGAGTTTTGTAGCCTACATGGTGATCTGGCTGCTTGGAGGTAGAGAATGGGTTTGACCAGATGTCAGGTGAAATCACATCACTGCGTACAGTGTAGACACTCTTTAAGTGTTCGGTTTAGCCAGGATTCAGCTGAGCAATGAGGTATTAGAATAAGTATACTTTATTTTGGTGGTTTAGCTTATGAATTAAGCACTGTAACGACACATATGCCTTGGCTAAAAAAGGATAATAGTGTTGACATTCTGTTTCTAAATGCGAATTCATGCACTTCTGTCCTTATGGTTCAGGCTTGGAAATGTATATGTCTTCTCTCACTCTGGCAAGGTTTCTGCATCCCTCTTTTTCTTGAATATCTTCTGTTCCCATTTTTCCAGACTGTGGCTTTGTATCCTGATCAGACCCAGCCTGGGTCTTCAAATGGTTCCTTCCCTAGACTTCCTCTCTCTTGCCTTGTTTTTCAAATTTATTCCCCCCGCCTCCTTCTGTGGTCTTTTTTTTTTTTCTGAAAATCTTTGTCTAGTCTTTCCCTATCCTCACTTTCAAAATATTATTTCCTTCCCTTTATTGTCCATTTTAGGACAGCGCTGTTGCAGATAAGGATAGCACCTGCACTCTCTGCCATTTGCAGTACTAGCAGCAGGTAGGAGAGATAAAGAAACTGCTTCTGACTTTCGGGGCTCTAAAGAAAGGCAGGGAGCAGCAAGATTTTTTTTACGGAAAATGGAGAAGCCTTTTCATTTGTCATCCTTACCTAGAGTGCACAGCTGCCCTGTGGGAGCATTGGGAAGATGGGGCAACGTTAGGCAGCTCAGTTAGGAATGAAACAGCATGTGGCAGCTTCTCCTGCATCGTGTTTGCTATCTAGACCTGCTTCTAAGCATAGGCAAAGGAGAGCAGTAGCTTAGAGCAATAACTACCTGTGGGCTATCCTTGTGTCTACTTCTCTCGTGGCCATTGGGCTAAGAGGTCTGGTTGACCTTAAGAGGGATGGGACCAGGGAGGACCAGGGTTAGGGGGAAAAGTTGCTGGGGGTTGGCAGCAACTTCAAAGAAAAGAAGAAGGCTGCTCCATTCAGAAACCTGCCGCCCTCTCAGTGGCAGCAGAATAGCAGCCCTTCCTCCAGGGGGACTCCACAGAGCTGTTTTGTCAGCTTTCAGTCTGAAGTCTGTTCCTCCTTCCATCCTTCTCATCCTAATAGTGGCCTGGCTGTATTTTCTCATCTTTGAGGCAGCAAAATTAAATTTTGCCTTTGCTTCTGGACAACCTGAATAACCTCTGGTTTTGCCAAGACCCCTGTGAATGCAATTTTCATTGCAAAGCAAATTGTAAAATTCCTTTTGAAGATTGATTATAATTTAGTTCATTACTCTTTGGACTCTAGTGTCAACTTGTCTCATGGGTACTGTGTGTCTTTCTAGTACGATAGTTACAGTTCTTGTGCCCCACAGCAGACCTGCAGTGCTGCAAAACAGATTGTACCCTGACACCCCCCAGACCTTCTCGCTCCAGAGTCAGTGCACTGCAGAACGGGTACAGTGCTGCCCGTTGTGGAGAGATGTGAGAATTAGGTAACACAGTGTATGAAATCCCTGACAGACAAACATGGTAATGTGAGATGGTTGGTCATTTTCATAGCGTAGCTGTGTGAATTGTCTCTTCCCCAACGTTCTTCCACAACAGCAGGGGCAGCCATCCAGTCAGTGCTGGAAGGGGATGCAGTACTCATTCATTCATCATGAAGTGCCATGGCTTAGCATATTTTGGGTTAGTGCTTCAGACTCAGTTACTTGTTTTAGAGTTTTGGGCTATTGGATGAGTCCTGTGGAAATCGAATGTTTCTGTTTTGCCACCTCCATTGTGTTATCTTTTCCAGTGCAATTACAAGCTAATTCAAAGCTCTTTGTGCTAGGCTAATAGCTTCTGATTCACTGCTGTCAGCCAGTACCTCTTTGTGCACTTTTCATACTGCTTACCCGTCCCCCTACCACTTACCTATGAAGAACATTTATTTTTTCCCTGAGTAGAGGCTCATCATAGGCAAATCATTAATGGAACATCAAAAAGATCCCATCTGTTAGAGTTGCATATGGCTAAGATCACAATTATCAAAAGTCTTTTTTTTTCCCCCCCCATTCTTATCCGCACAATAAATGTAGTTGTCAGCAGGATAAGTTCACGCATCGGATAAGGTCACAATTTCATTTAGTGACAACTTCCAACAGCGTGAACTTACAAGGTTCGATTTATTAAAGAGTCAGAAAGGATAAGATCACTGCATGGCCAGCCTGATTTATCAGGGTTTGACTGGAGTACTTGAATAGAGAATGTCGTATTTCAAGTTTATGTTCAAAACTGTAGTTTAGTGTGTGTTATGTCTCAGAGACTTGAAAATTGAGGGAGGAGAATTTAGAGGAGGTATCTCAATAATGCAGTTTATGTCTGCCAAGCAAGTGTATGAGCATTTAATATCGGAGATACCTTGTTAGGAATCACAGAAGTGGAAAGGGTATAGTTCCCTGCTATCAGTGAACTGCTGTGTGCAAATGTACACATATTAGTTTGTTATAATGGAGGTAATCACTAGTCAAATATTAATTGCAGATTCTTCCTGTGCATACAGGACGGCAGGCAGATCTTGGGCTCTGGGCTGGGCAGCGCTTAAGAACTTCTGAAAGTGTTTTTAACTTGCTCGCTCTGACTTCAGAGCAGTCCTTCTTGGAAACTACAACATATACTATTTCTCTGCCATGCAAAAATATTCATTAGAGAGCCAGACGGCTGTGCACTGGAAATATGCAAAGAAGGAGCCATTTGCTAGTGGAAATTGGTAGAGCCTCATGATGTCAAATAACCAATCTCTAATTATAGCAAAGGAAGAGCTTACTCATTCTTTTTAACTGACTCCACTTAGGAAGCCATTCCTGATTAAAAAAAACCTACTGCCAAAGCTATCAGTGACTTGCTCAGAAAAGTTAAACATTCATAAATCTGGATATGCTTACTTCTGAACAAAGTACTTCACTTTTTCTCCCCCAAAGCGTTGTTCATCGTTCACCTTCAGATGCATTCCTTTTTTTCTTATTCCAGAATGGAATGAAAGCCAGTATTATTTTGTTCAGAAATACTATTTATAGTTGAATTCTTGTGGTATTCGAACTGTGGTCAAATCTTATTAAAGGCCAAAAGCTGTTGTTGGGTTCCTGTGTACACTACATGTTTTGTGGAGTTTTTTTAAATTATTCTGATTTTGCTGTAAAAGAAGACAAGGCTAAACTGACCCCTCTACCTTCTATTTTATGCAAGCCCAATGTGGCATTTCTAAAACAATATGTATATGTAAGAAAAGACTGCTAAGTTGAGTCCTTTCATTCTGATTTTGTATCCACCAAGGTGGCCTAATATCTTAAAAGCCATGGGATGTTTTGTAGCTGTACTAGTGAGTCATGACTTGAGGCTTCTTTCACAGTGCAGCTATCATAAGTCTTTGAGTAATCACAGACTTTAAAAGTATGCTACATCAACAAGATAAGAGAAACAGCCCACAGCACTAACAGCATTATCTTTTACCAAAATTGATTAGCCCATACTATGTGTCTCAAATATTTTGTATAAACTTACTCAGCAAGCTGGAAATAAGTGTTTTCCTGAAGAGTAAGCTGAAAAAAAAAATACTTTGTAGCAAGGAAAAGGGAAGTAAATATCACTAAATGGAATGTCTCTTAAGTATTTTTTTTTACCTAACTCACAAAAACTAAAAGCAGGGCATCACTTCCTCTCTACTTACATTTCTTAGTGAGTGCTGCTTCTGTTACGCTTCTTGCTGCCCTTTTCAATTGGATGGTTGACAAGTCTAGGATGAAGACAGCAAAATACAACTGCTTCCCAAATTTGCCATAGGAATGGTGAATCCCAGGGGTGTGTATGAATTCTGTATATTATAATTTGCTGTTATGTGAAGGAACATTATGTTCAGTGTTCAGTACTGAAGTGGACTGTTGCAATTGCTGATCCCTAGAAACTCCTAACGGTGTTTGAAACAGAATTTTCTGCTTGTTGTGGGCTGGAGCGCAGATTAAAGGCAGCTGCAGCAGGTTTTCATCCTTTCCTTCCTTTTCTCCCTGCTCATTGAGATCTCCATGGACAGGCACCTGTGAAAAGGCAGTACCAGCTGAGTTTTTACACTTCTTACTGCAAGTGGTGAAATGGCAGTAAAATATCTGCTCCTCTTCCTTTTCCTGATGTAATCTGTGAAGGTGCTGAGCAGTTGTGCAGGGGATGGTAGCTGCTGAGAACACTTTTGACTTACATCTGAACTTCTTCAGAGGCTAAAGGGGAAAATCTTGTCTTGCTGACACACTTTTCCAACTCTCTTAATTAAGAATCACAGGGTGAGGTTCTCTTTTTTTTTTTCCATCAAACTCTCTTGAGATCCCAAGTTGCTCGAGGCCACGGGTGTTGTACCACTTAAACCAGCGTCCTCCTGGGAAGTGGGCAATGAGCAGAGGACAGCCCCGTTCTCGTCAGCGGGAGACCAGGCCCATCTGTTACCACAGTTTTGATACCATTCACCAAATAGGAAATTTCAGAGGAGCAAAATATTGTAAATGAATGCAGGAAAGTTGCAGGCTTCTTACTCCAGGGTCAGGGGAATTCAGGAGAGGATTTTTAATAGTGACATTTGTAATCTTTCTTCTACAAACCCTTGTACCAGCCCCTGGCCTTCCTGCTTAGGGCAGACAAAGGAACGTATACAGGGATTTTACAAAAGATGCAGGCTCTGGTAGGAAAAAAGAAATAATCTTAGCAGGTGCTTGTAGACCCTGATGTGCAGTGTTTTTTTTAACTTACAGCTCTCTTAGTATTAATTTTTCCCCTAAACAAACAAAGATTTTCAGGTAAAAAAAAAATCTTTGCCAAGGATCAAATTGTAATGGGCTGCACCTTGTACAAGCGTAGCCAAAATGTCTGTGTTTGCCAAAACATATGAGCAGATTATCCTTCCCAACTCTAACATTCACCCATAGTGTTAAAATGGCTGCTGGTCATGGTGACCAGAGAGAAATGTATCTTTTTTGGAGAACTATGATCAAGGGAAACGGGAAGGTTATGCAGTAAAATGGGTTGTAACCTTGTCTGCAGTCTGCTACTCGGTCATGGTGTTCTGAGCGGAGGGGAAAATACAGTAGCTTCAGTACAATTCAGCATGATGTTACCCCATCTGTAGAACATTTCAGTGTATTCATACATATTAAAATGTATTGCCCAAACTACAACTTGGAACTGTAACAAAAGAGAATAAATGAGAGAAAGAATCCACATTACCTTATTTAATTATCAACTGCAGGAAAAAAATACAGTTTTGGAAAATAACTGCTTGTTTTTATGTTTGCCTCAAACCTGAACTACTTACCAGTTATAAGATTCATGTTATTAATTTTATTTAAAATATAAAGTGTAATGATGTGTACCTTAAAACTTAGGTAGGCTTTTGGATATCACTGGATGATCTGCCCTAAGTTTGTCGTTCTTAATCCATTAAAAGACAGGCCTGCTTGTAAATCCACAGGTACAGATAAGGAGTCACTGTTTGACTGTGTCTGAACCCTTTTCAAATGAAAAATGTCAGTGGCAGAAAGGGAGGCTGAATTATTTTTTAAAAGGGTTTTCAAAGATTCTCATGATTCCTCTGGTATCAGTTAAATGTGACATGTCCATAGACATGGCTGTTTTTTAGTCTGTAAAAGCAAGCGAATGCTACAGTTTTCATCTCTATGTAGAGAGAAAATGCTGCAGTATGCCTAAGTGATCAACGTGTTACCTTGCAATACCAGAAAGATTTCTCTCGTTCGTAATTAACATATAAAGAGATTGTTAAAAGTTAATACAATTTGTAACAATGTGACTGTGAGAGGGAAAAAGTGCTTTTTTTTTTTTTTTTTTCTGTTTGGAGGCATATATATTAAGTGTGTAAATTAGATATAATTAATCCATAAGCTTTCCTGCTCACATAGTGCCTTTTAAAATGCCATAGCACTGTCACAGTGAGGACTCACCCACATACATGGAAGCTTTTGTAAACTGATACAGCTCTATTTCCTAGATTTGTTCCAGTTTGCAGGAAGGATCTGATGCACAATTTTACGTAGAGTAGTTTTGTAATCTGCAACACTCAGAGGTGAAATTTAGATTTCTGTGCTTGAAAATGGAAGCTGGAGCCAAGTCTTCTCTTTGGAAAATGGTTGAGATTAACCCCTGCGGACAAGAAAAACCTTCACAGCCTGGCTGTAACATAAATCCAGGCATCCATGGGAATGGTTAGCTTGGGGAAGTCTGTGGAGACTGCCTGCAAGCCAGGGGCAGTTACTCACTTCCTCCGGCCCAAGGTTCATTTCACAACAACTGCCAGTTCGAAATCTGGGACGAGTTGACTTCTTGCACAGTTGGACTTCACCCTGTTTGTGGAAAAGCACCATCCTGATTTGGGGTAGAGTTGTTGAGAAGGGACGTGCTGATGCAAAAGGCAGGAATTACTGTTGCATCTGGTTGGTATGGAAAGGGATGAAGGGGCTTTAGCTTGCAGGGAAAATGGGTTGGGAGAAATCACAGCTGCAGCGAGGTTGGGGTCAGCTCTGCTGCTCATGAGAAGAGCAACAGATTTTCAGCCTTCCTTCAGGAAGGTCCAAGCTTGGAAGTGCAACAGCGTGTTAAAATTCCGTTAAACGTCTAACGAGAAAAGCACAGACCAGTCTCCTCTTGTTCCATTTTATCCTCCTAAAAATTTGAAACCAGAATTTATTTGAATTGTTTTAGAAAAGAGTGTTAGAAATTGTGTATCTAAGCACAACTGTTACTACATTTTTAACTGAAACATTTGTTCATAGAAAAATAGGCTTATTGAAGAGACTGCTCTCAAAGAAGGGTTGTGCAGAGTATTTTTTTTTTTTTAAATGTTGGGGAGAAAGGTGCTGACTGGATTTTATTTTTCCTCCGACAGTAATGGTCACTTCCGTATTATTCTTCTTCTTTTCACTGGAAAACCCCAGAAAAGTTAAAGTGAGCTAAAGTAACAATTTCACTTTTAAGGGTTAACTTTGAAGTCCTTGCTTTCAAAAATAAAATTTGCTTTGAAAAATGCACTATACCCCCCATTGCTTTTACATATTTTGTGTTAAAACCTTAAGCTAACAATGTGAACTATTTTGGGTCTAATTCTGAAATGTTACTGCCTGTAAGACCTCACTCGGTTTAAAATCCTTGTATTTTTAGTTGTAGTAAATGTTTTTAGTAGTTTCTTCAAAATTAGTAGAGTTGTTTTGGGTTTATGTTGCTATAAAGTATGTCTCAAATTTTTAGTAGCTGGCTGCTTCAGAATGTGGTCTTGTGACAGCAGAATGCATCAAGGAGGTTACTGCACCAGGTGTGGCTGCTATTGCACTCTCTCCTTTCAGCTATCATCTCCTCCCTCCACAGCATTTCTTAAGAACTTTTATGAAACTGCTATTCTGAATAAAAATGCCTTCAAACTCTAATGCATGTGAAAAGATGCAGGAAAGGAACGGGACTTTCTAAACAAAATTTGAATATAATTAAAAGGGAAAAAGGTTTGTTTTTCTTTTGCAGGATGACAAGATCAGTTGTTTTTCAGACAGGCATAATTAATTCTCATTATATGGGTCCTCAGAACATTGTGCATATAAAGTCGACACAAAGGCAGAGGTGGTTGTTGTCAAGGCACAAGTGAAAGTACTCTCAACACTGCTTGTTTCCTTTGTTTGCAGGAGAGTTGGAGGTGGTCCAGAAAGACGGGGAGCGCAAGATTCAGAGCCGGCAGCAGCTTCCGGTTGGAACAACATGGGGGCCGTTTGCTGGGAAGATGGATCTGAATAATAACACCTTGGTATGTAGATGCTCTGAGGCGCTTCGCTTCGTTATATTGTGTGTCGTCCTTTAGGGAATAGCCTGAATTACTACTCAGCCGGAGCGTTTGAAAACAGGCATTGTTAGCTTTCACAGGCAGTGGTATTTGGCTCTTTTCCAATTAGTTCATCTATGGCAACCGTCCACGTAAAGTTATTTGGAGCACAGGTTAATAATATTTAACTTGTTATTTTACAGAAGGGAAATGTCACTTCCTTGTTTGCTGAACCAAGCTGTTGCATTTCAGTAGTAATATCTGATTTTTTAGTGGCTTTTTAAGTTTTTCGTAGTATTAATTGCTGAATACTTAATTTATGTTGATGGATGGTATAGAAAATAAATAGCTACATTATTTTAGGATAAAATTCATTAAATTTGCCTTAATGTTAATGTTACTGAACATAGCAAGATTTTCTGTCAGAGTAAAATTGGTTTGAAAGTTATCAAATGGCACCTGTCATATAACATATTCTTAATTAGCCTTGTTTTTTATTCTGGTTGCAGAAAGTATGTGGACCATATTACTTAAAAGTAATGCTTCGCTGGTCTCAGTTCAGTGCACTGAAAATCATGTCATTCCTAGGCCTTCATTTCATTTTTGTTTGTATAGGTTTTAAGTCTGAGCTTCAATATTATTTGTATATAGTTCAGATTGATTTTTTGAGAATATCTGGAAAGGTGACCCTATATTGAAAAAAAGCAACTAATATCTCTAGAAGAAAGGTTTAGACAATCTTGGAACATGCATTGCCCTGTGGGATACTTCCGAAGAACCATTATCTTCAGCTGGATCACTGTTTGCTATTACAGGCTTTGCATGAATGTATTAGCATAAAGACCCATGGAACTGTTTCACAGAAGTGTATTACATACATTCGGGGTACATACATCTGTGCTGTAAATGGAGAAGCTGAGCTTCCCAGTGTTGGGGATATTGTCCTGCCCTTGGAGGACCTGAAGAGAGTGAGGAGTGCTGAGTTGGTAAAGTACCACCTGGGACAGTGTGAGAGAGGGGTTATGTGGACCTGGGAGAAAAGGGAGGAAACTGATAGTCTTTAACTCCTCCCTGGAGAACCTATGCCTATCTATTGGAGTTCTTTTTCTAACGGCTTGCTGGATAGCATGCATGTTACTTTCTGTAAATATACATATTAAAATTGTAGTGAAGCATTATTCTCTTATGAGTACATAGTAGCCATTTATGATCTTGATATTTTGTAGACTCTTTAGCATAATTTGTTAATCAAAAGGTGCTAACAAGATGTTACAGAAAGTGGCATGGAAACTTTGTCTAAGTTTCCTAGAGTTCAGTATTCCCAACCCAGGTCAGATTTCCCATTCAGGCACCTGAATAAAGGATGGATTTTCAAAAGAACTGGATGCTCAAAGCGTCTTATTGTTAGAAAGAGGAAACTGGACAATCTCCATTTTCTCCATCCATTTAATTTTTATTTCTTCATCTGTTTTATTCTTGGTGTGTCAGCATTCTCAAAATGTTTTTCGTAAAACGTCATTTGCGACAACTACCTATAATTCAAATAATTTTCTAAGATTCCAATATTACTACTTTGGTCAACTTTCATGCAACACAAACCTTAGTCCTGATGTGGCTCAAAGTCGGTCCACATAATACCTTAAAGAAAAATGCTAGCTCTGTGTTGTCCCTATTGCCCTGCCCACTTGTACCACTTCCTCAGGTATATAAGACTTGAAGGTGATGTTTGAGTATGGGAGATGGTGTTGTTTGACCCTTCACTACAAAAGTTGCCATTATCAGATATTCTTAGGCTGAATTTGCAACATGTCAGCAGTTGATCATATTGTTTCGTTTTTGTTTTCTGAAGGAGACATAGAGCAACCACAATCCTAGCAAGAGCTTGCTTCTCCTTTGGTAGCACAGGCATATATTAAGGTCTGTTATTACTTTGTAAATTTGGGCAAATACCAGTTTTGCTGTAACAAAAACATTTAGCTAAGATATTTTGGTTTTAATGAACTTGTAATTAAGCAGTGAGCAGAGCTGACTTTTTAGTTTGGTGATTGTAATGGGATGGTACAACTTTCTCAACCTAGTTCAGAGAGATGCAGGATGAAGAACTTCAGGACTTTTTTCTCACTAAACTGGAAAGAGATTCATTTGTTTTGTGACAAATTAAAAACCAGAAAGTCTATTTTTGCTAACACTTGAAAGATTTTACTTCTGTTTTGCCTACTAATATAAATACATTTGGAAATCTGAAAAAGTTCCTGTAAACAGAATTGTAGTCCTCAGCAATATTGTTTTGTCCCCTGAGCAACTCCATTCTTTGAGACAGTCAAAACCGAACTGGATATGATCTTGAGCAATCTGAGTTAACTTCGAAGTTGGATCTGACTTTGAAGTTTGCCCTGCTTTGAGCAGGAGTTTGGACTGGATGGGCTCCAGAGGTCCCTTCCAACCTGAATTATTCTGTGATTCTAAGTATTGTTTCTTTTTCCTGAATATCAGATGTTTCCTGTAATCCTACGTTTGTTACTTTAAAATGCTGTGTGAAGAAATGTAAACCTTTTGATAGAACTTTAATTTACTGTTTAAGCAACACAAACCCAGTGCCAGCTTCTACATACTGTTCTTTTATCTTTTTTTTTTCTTGACATGATTCTGATTTATTTATGATTTTTCTGTTTGCTTGACACATTTGATTACTTTTCTCACTAGTGTACATGCTCTCTGTTGTTCATAAGGGGAGCTGCATTTGTTTGCTTAAGTTATTTATATCTGTTTTGGAAAGCTCATTTGGGTAAAGCCTCACCTCCCTAGAATTCAATCAAACTTTCACATCAGCACCTGACAGCAGGTTTAGTTCATTTCTGAATGAGAACTGCAAACATTGCACTGTTGTAAACATCACATAATTTTTGGAGAAGATCTTTAAAGTGAATCCTTGGTATAGAGAGAAAGAAAAATTCAGGGAACCTCAGGTGAGTTAAATATCATAATTATTGCAGCTGGTCTCTTTATTGGAAAATATGTTTGTAGCTGACTACAAGTCTCTTACCTGACTTTACTGTTTAGTGTTAACAATGTGACACTGCCTCATGGGATTCGTTACCTAGCTATAACAGTTACAGCTTACTTACTAACCTTGTCATCTGCACTGTATACAGCCTATACATGTAATATCCTGTTGAAGTGCTTCTTATTTCAAGCAGTGCTGTGTTGCTGAATACAGTGTCCCTGCTGTTGGCTCAGGAGACAGAGCAAGCTAATTAATTCAGCACGATAATTAATTGAGTCTCCGTGCCAGATGTCAAATACTTTTTAGATCTTTCAAGTTTCTGTCTTGAAGTATATTAACAATATACGTCTCAGAGTAGTGGAAGGTTGGGTACCTTGAACAAAAATGATTTAAGTGCTGTTTGCAATTGCAATAGGAGTAGCAGCTGTTGACTTCTTCAGCAGTGCCGCAGCATTGTCGGGAGATACAGTAGAGTGAGGTCCATATCAGGATTGCAAAATACTCAGACTTTAATGGTAGACTTGAAATAGCTCAATGACTAATAAAGTTCTTAATTTTTCTCATCTAGGAGTTAGCCAATACTCATGAAGTAGAGTGATCAAAATCCCTTATGAAATAATGTACCCCATTGCATTACTGTTACTGGCGATGAAACAATCTGCATGTAGCCACCAGAAATCTTAAGAACATTGTTTTTAACAACAAAGAGTGAGTCTCGGATCTTAAAACTTATCTAGGCATTTAATTCCCATTTCAATCTGAACTTAAGAACTCCTTATATCATTACTAAATATTTATAGATATCTATTTAGATGCTTCTATTACATTTAGAATGATAGATCTCCTATTTAGATACTTTTAAGGATCTGTTCCTGTAATTTTGCCAAACTGGCAAAACTGTCCTGCTCTCAGCTGTGTGCATAGTTTGTATCCATCTGCACAATTGGGCGTAGAGGTTATTGCCTTCCATTTCCTTCCACTTCTTCCACTTTTCATCAACTATTCCATAAAGTTGATAGTCCCGAGAAAATAAAATGCACAGGAGTATCTTTTCAAGCCTAAAAAGTGTACTTCTAAAACAAGAAGTTGTTCTCTTGTTTTACAGTAAAAAGAGATTACCTACATGTTTCCAGATTCTGTTTGAGATTTAATATAATCTTGCTGTTTTGACAAACAGACACATGAAGAATTTTGTACAATACTGCTTTCTGTCTACAGTTAGTGAAAACTCAGCTCTACGAGGAAGGCGGCACGATTTAATCATCACTAGTTTTACCAGGAAGGCTCCAACTTTGCGCCTTGCTGCATCACAGAAAATTCAGTAGTTCGTGGGTACCTACAAGTAGACAGGAATATATTTCTAAGTGTGAAACTCCTAGCTTGTGATACCTGTCTTTAACAGGAAAGTGGATTTGCACAAATGTCAAGTCTAATGTGAACAGGCAGGTGAGAAGAGCAGAAGACCCCTGTAGGCTGGTCATACAAACCACTGAAAGAGTAGCTGCTGTGCATAAGCAGCTCTAAATGCAAGGCACTAGCAGTCTATTTAAGAAAAAGCCTTTTGCTTGCTTTTTTTCCCAGCTGTAAATATTTTCCCTGTTTGAGGTGACAATTTGGTGGGAATGAGGGCCTTGGAAACCAAAACGACACAGAACTGCATAGCTCACGATGTATATTGAGCAGCAGCTCGCGCCATCGCTCTGGTAGTCGTGTGGAGGCATTCTGAAAGGCCTTTTCCGTTGGCTGCCGCCATCTAGTTTTTGGTGTTAATCTGTGCCCATGGCAGGGTTTTGCAAAGCAAAACAATGAGCAGCTGGATCCTGCCCCCTGTTCTTGCCGTCTTGTCGCAGGGAGGAGGACGCAGGGCAGGCCTGTATCGGCCTGATAAGGAAAAGAGGATTCAACGTGGCTGTGAAGGGAATCCGCGGGAGGAAAGTGTGCAGGGTTGGGCCAGGCGAGCAGTGGGATACAGCAGGGACCCTTTAACGGGATCTGGGAGGTTCAGCAATAAAGCGACACTTCTTTTGGAAGATATCCTCATGAAACCATTTGACGGGGTAGCGTGTGAGGGGCTGAGGAGCTAAGGTTCAAAATGCAGTTAAGTTAGTCACTTGCTAATCTGTGGCTGGTCACTTTGGGTCAAAAAGCTCATATCTGTAGCAGCCAGCAACTTTTAATCTTTGGAGTGGCAATGCAAGGCTTTGCAGGGCACTTTGGTTGGAGGTGCTGTACAGCCACAGAGACAGCCGGTGGTCTGGCTGTAGTCAGGCTGTAGTCTCTGGTTCTCCTGTTCAAACATGGAAAGGGATACGGCAGTTTTTATCTTTAGATATTTACCTGCAAATGGGGATTTTGGCTCTTATTAGCCCAGAGCCATCTTTACATTTAATTATCAAAAATAGTGTATTGAGTAATGAACCTTGATTCTAATCTTTATTATACTGGGTTTATACCTTTAAGTACCTCAAGTGACTACAAAAGCATTTCCTTCTCATTTTTACTGCTGTTACTGTCAGGCTCTTCATGTTTAAAACTAGTTTAAAAACACTTCCTTCTGTCCCAAACATGAGCAGATATTAATGTAGCAGCGCTTCTGGACAACACATTGTGTCACGCTTAGGGCGATATGCTGATGCGCTGTGCAAGTGTCAGGGTTGGCCACTTCGTACAAACTGAAACATTAAAAAAACCCAGAGATACGCTGAGATGATGTGGACATCCACATGGCCATCCACAATGGTCTTGGAGAACATATCACTTCACATCACTGCCTCACGTTTTGTAAAGTCCTCTCCCATTTATATAAACTTGGAGTTGAGGGGAGTGCAATGACAGAAGAACTTTTTTTAAACTTTTGTGAATAATTGTAGTTTAGACACTTCTTTTTTTTCCCCCCAAAAAATGTTGTTATTATTCCTCCTTTGTTTACATTTACACAACAGAGTTAATTTAAAACATGTCACTAATACGCTAGCAAGATGTGTTAATGATCTGAATAAACACCCTGTTTTGAAAAAAAGCTGAAAGCGGTTTTCTCCAGCTTGTGGAAGTAGTTTCCAGAATGCAAATAGGGGATGAAGCAACATGGTCCATGAAAAGAAAGAGCTCACTGATCACGCACCTCTGTGCAAATGCTGTTAGTACAGTGGTATTAATACTGCATGCCATTACCATAGCCTTAATTTTAAGATATTAAATGTTTAAGGGACATACAAGTATGGTTTGTTTTAAAAAAAAAAAAAAAAAAAAACAAAACAAAAAAACACAACCACAAATGTTCACAGGAAGACAGGATTGAAATGACGTTGTTCCTTTTTATTTCTTTATTTCTGAGTCGATGATTTCCAGAATGTAGTATTGTGTCAACAGGGGATTTTCATATAAATTCATGTTTGTTTTTTAACTTCTTTTCCTTGACTACAGCCCTTTTTTAAGACTACACAAACCCATGGTTCATTTTGACACCTGTTTATCAAAACAGCAGAACTTCAACATTTGTTTAAAACTACCACCGGTCACTTTGAAAGGTTTTTTAAAATAATTCAGTTACTTGGTGCTTGCTATAAGCATCTCCATTAAGCAGACTTTATCCTAATACTATTGTAATTAAGTAGTAGACATTACCAGTCATGCTCGTTAAACTGGCTCAGTTCCCTGGGAGAAAACTCAGTACTACCTGTCCTGTTTCAGCAAGCTTCATTTCAGTAGGGGGGTCCTTCTCAAAGTGGGACTGTACCCTGGGGCACATTGCCAGGGAGCTGCTGAGAGCAGAGCGAGGGGGAGGCCCAGCAGAAGAGATGGGACAAGGTCAGGAGCCCGGGACAGAAAAAGGGCAAGAAAATTTGGTTCAGGGCCTCCCAGGCAGCAGAAATAGAGGGTGTCACCATCTGCAAGTGCCAGGCTCTTCCATTTTAGGATGTGGGGAAAAGCAGAAAGAAGACAATGTGTACTGGAGCACGTATTGCACTGTTAAGCTGTTTAGAGAGAACCACTGCAATAAACTGTGCAGTAGTAGCGTATTCTTGTGTTGCTAGACTATGGTCATCTAGTCTAATCTTCTCTGTACCATACGGGTTAATGCTTATTTTGCTATTGTAGATTTTGCTAAATTTATAACACAGATTTTAGGATGGGATGTAGTCTTATTTAAAAAATTCAGGTGAGATAAATAATTGATTTAGCTCATTTAAGGTCATTCACGTAGGTCACTATACTGAAATACCTAACAGGTGTGAGTTCAACACCCATGTTTCAGATGAGGAATTTAACATTAATGTTGTCCTCTGAGGAAATTTTTAAAATTCATGCTTTTTATAATGATATTTTTTCTTGTTTATGAAACGTGTATTATTATAGACTAAGCAGATATAAAATGTCAGATTTAAATATTCAGCAGTATTTGAAATAACTTTCTTCTCACTAAATGTTAAAGACACCATTTTTTTTTTCTCTGAAATAATATTCAGTTTCTAAAATGTTGACACATTTTTTTCAGTAGTTTCACATCCATAGAACAAGCATAGGAAATTCTAACTTCATCATTTTAGTGGAACATAAAGCTATGAAGGTGCTTGTGGCTACAAAGATGTTTGCATTGTTAAGCCAAGAATTTGATAGTTACAGTGGGCACTGAACTGAAAGACCGGGATGCTTGTGTTCACTCTTTGACCTCTAGAAAATAAAATGTCCTGGATGCTCCTGAGTTTCTTTGGGGCAATTACACATAAAACTATGCCTGCCCAAGGGTAGTTAGCCTTAGTGTACATGGGTAGTGGAGAAAAGCACCATGATGCTGTTGCCTTTTGAGCTGTGGTAGCACTTGTGTTGCACTCAGTACGTTGTCCAGGTCTACTGTCTGGACATACAAATGACATATGACTATGAAAACATCAGTGGATACTTTCCATAAGATTCATGGAGGCAATAGTGGGCAGTTATTTGGAATAAATTGTGCTGTAAAGAAAATTTTGGTGTGAAAAGAAAATTCACCATTTGGTGGTGTCAGAATTTGTTTGTGCTAATAAAAGTACAGACTTAGATACCATATCATAGTAACAATAACAAGATTTGAAATTATTGTCTATCTTCATTTAAATAAAAAAAATTCCTTCAAGGAAAGGAATGGACCTGTGGTTTCAGTAAAGACAGTGGCTGCTTGCTGCTCACTTCTGTACACTGTGATGGAATGATCTAAATTCCAAACATCAGTTCCCTTTCTGTCTGAATATGCTTGAGAGAAGTAGCCTGTAAATTTTCAAGAATGATGGAAATAAAAGGTATTTCTAGTTGTTTCACTACCAGCCAAATTAACTGCATTCTGTGAAAGCGTGTTTTTCAACGTTTTGAATAGAAAATACCCTCAGTATTTATAGTAAGTATAGTTAGTACAGTATGTGTTAATACATAAATATATAAAAAAATTGTAAGTATAGTGAGTATATATATTTGTACATATATATATATATATACACAATGTAAGTGTTTGTGAGTATATAAAAATAGCATATTCTAGTCAGAAGAAAGTCGTGACTGTTCTTAGGTCCTAAAAATCAGGGGTTTGTTTGAAATACTAACATTTTGCTGAACTTTCTTCTCCAGTCAGCTATAGCTCCTTTTCTAATGATGTTGTAGTATCACATAGCCAGTAGCAAAATTTGTCCTTTTCCAGACGCAGCAGATCTAGTTTGCATCACTGAAATATGGGCAATACAGAGCTTGGCCTGAGATCTTAAGTGCTGAGTGAAGTTTGTAAATGTCCTGGGCCTCATTTATCAAGCCTGGAGAACAAGTTCATCAGTCTAATCCTGTGGTGGCTCCTCAGGCTCCAGGCGAGCTGAAAAGACGATCAGCTTCAGCCATTAGGGCTCTGCTGCGAAGAGCGCAGGAGGCACCATCGCTTGCCGTCCTTGCCCTCCCTGCCAGCCCCAGACCACCTGCAGCAGGGGAGAGGCTGCGGCAAGGGACGCACAGCTAGTGCTCTACCTGATGATATGTCTTATTTACAGGGTTTTGTGCATGTTCTGATATTCTGTATAGGATAAATTATATGCATAGCCTCATCAGGTTTGACATTGTTTCATATTCATGTCCCATCTTAAATAACTTAGTATTAATTAATAAGTTTTGCCCCCTTTCTTTTCACTAATGCATTTTATATCATGTATTCCACAGAATAGAGAGAAAGGGAAAATATGTCAATGTATTTACAAAACGTTGCACAAATTCTGAAACATTAAGTATAGTTACAATAATATATAATTTATATTTGAGCTCTTCTAACATGTTTAGGGAATAATTGAGTTTTACATAGACAAAATACTGTCCTTTCTGTGCTCTAAGGGAAGGATAGCAGTCTGAGTGCTACTGATGCATTTAGAATAAACTACATAGCATTTGAGATATCATCATAGTTTATGTAGATTATTCTCACTCTGAGAAAATGTCTTATAATTTAAAATTCTCCCTGTCACAGATTAGTATTTTATATCTTGTTTTTGACATTTGATTTAATATCTGAAAAGCATAGAAGATATTATTTTAAATAAAAGCTTCATATATGTTAGTAATTATTATTTATGTATTTATTTATAAACATCTCACACTTCCCCAAATACTTTTTTTTTTCCTTTGAAGCTTTCTTCTCCACGTGACAGACTCTAATCCGGGGGATGAGTGACCACGTTTTTTAAAAGACAAAACTGGAACTCCTGCCATGTGTGAGGACATCAAAAACAAGTTTAGGGGAGCTGAGGGAGGTGTGCCTTGGTGCTGGGGAGGTGAGGAAGGATTCTTCCCTCTCTCCCCCTCCTGCAAGCTGTTGTCCTCACATTTGGAAGAAAACTGGGACAAATTAGCATAAAGGGAAGAGAGCAATAAAGCAGAAAACAATAGTGGGTCCAAAATACCTTAGTTTCTTCTTTTCTGCTGTGTCGAAGAAGGCCTGGTTCTGCTATTGCTGATTTTTAATTCCACTGTGGACCTAATAGTATGTCTTAGCCATATCTCTTTGCTTTTATGGTGTTTCTTCCTCTTGGATGCGGTTGTATTTACTACATTAAATACTGGATCTTGTTATTCGTATGTGTTAAATTCCAGATCGTATTCTTCTTTTTTGGAATCCACTTGTTTTACCTTACTCCTCTTTCTCTTCTCACTCTGGTCAAACCACCTCCCCTCCTCCAAGCCAGAATACCACGTTAATCCTATACACTTCTGTGGTGGAGGGTTTCCCTCACCTTCTGGATCCACCTGGATCGTGGTCCAAAGAAGGATATGATGGGTTGCATTAGGTGAACCTGCCAGACTCCTAGGTGTATATTTAGGTTAGGCATGAGAAGGACCTTCCTAGTGGTAATGAGAGTGAAATGCTGGAAGAGATTCAGGAGGTTGTAGTAAATCTGTGTCTGGTGTGTTTAAGAACGGGCTGGACCAAGACAACAGGAGCAGTGTAGGCGCAACTGAGCCGTGTCGCGGGGGAAGGAAACGGAGCAGATGACCCTGTGGCTTTTGGCACCCTGATGCTGAGAAAAGTCTGCAGCCAACTTCACTTGTTCGGTTGCCCAGAGACACCTGCAGGTAGCTAAAATCTTTCAAGATTGGCTTTAAAAGGCCAGAATGAGACACTGTGTTTTGTAGAAAATGGCAGATGGGACATTACAGCAAGCTAGACAGTTGGTCATACCAGTATAGGATACCGTTTTCAAAATCTAATTGAAATATAACAAGGGCTTGCTGGGAGATAAGGAAGTAAGCAGCTATATTTCTTTGGCATGTCTCTTCCCAATTGCCTGCAGCATTTTTTTTTCTTCTGAATATTCTCCCTTCCCACTCCAGTTTCTTACTAACTAAAGTTAGAATTAACACTCTATCTGTAACCAAATATTAAATCAGTGTAGCTTTTTCAATGCATTTTTTTCAGCTGTACTTAGGACTTAATTTCTAGAGTATTCTGTACCTCTTTTTTAATAAATGCTGTCTGTTTTATAAGGATCATTGTCCCAGGTTTCTGTGTCACAGATTTGCAAAGTGAGAGCAATGGTATTGCATTTTCAGGATGCCAAATGTATGCACTTTGATCTGGTGGTACAGAATGCCTCAGGGAGTAAGCTGAATCTTGATTTCTTTAGTCAGTCATCCACTATCGGGTACTAGAGCCCCGATTAGGCAGGCTGAAAAACAGAGAACATACCATGGGTTAGATGCGGAAACATTTGCGAGGAGGCTCTTGGCATCACCGGCATCCTCGGTGCTCATTTTGTGGTACTGTTTCTGTGCCAGTAAATCTCTTTAATGCATACAGTAGCAGTAACAGGTACCTGTGTGTCGTAGATGACTGCATATGCACTGATTACTTTTCAAAATGCTTCCCCCTCCACCACTACCTTCAGCAGTGGAAAATGAGAAGAATATCCATGTTTTGAAACTTGACCTCTCACAAATGTGAGACCACTTACTATGGTTGTGCCTCCTTAACATTCCTCGCATTCCCTCTTCCAAGCCAATTGTTAGCACTTGTTGCAGTGGCTTTGTAGTAGCACCTACTACACTTGCTCTTGCTAGTGGCATCCATGGGACTAAATGGCCTTTCTGACCTTTAATAAGCATTTCCTTGTCAGTCATACCAAAGATACTTGACGATCTAATTCTTTGTTCACTATAACTACCATAACTGTGAGGTCTCCTGAACTCTTCAGAAACATGATCATTGTTTTCTGTGTTTCTCTGGCTGTGGTGTTGGACAGGAGGACTTGCAAACTCTGCTTTGGGGTGGTTGCAAGGAGTGGGGAAGTAAAGAGGTTCAGGGGGTGGCATTCACTGCCATGGCCCACTGCAGCATGATACTCAGTCTCACAAGAGCTGCAGCAGTATGCTGCGTTGATATTATCACTTCAAAAATTTATTGGGTTATTTTTTCAAGACAACATATAACATGCACAAATCCCTTCCAAATGAAGTATGTGTTAGAGGTCATGGTTTATATACCTTTATTTTTTACTCTAACTAGGTGTTTTTCTGTTTCCATGTGTAGTCTTTGAAAAAATATAAAGCAATGAAAGGGAATGCACGATGATTGCAAATTTTAAATGGTGATTAATATTAGGACTTGGTTTTGCCTAGCGCTGAGCACCAGCGGGAGGGGCCGAGCACCCCAAGCTTTCATTCAAAGCAGTAGGGCTGAGGTCTGCTTATTTGACCTTGAAGATGGGACCGGTTTGATAGGGTTAAGGTCAATGAGTATATTATTTTTAGACAAGATACAGAGTACATGGATGGTTCTGCTTTATTTTAGTGTGTTAACATCTGGCAGCATTCTGTGTTCCATATGCTGCTGATTGTCCTGATACATTCATCTTCAGCGATTATCTAAAAGATTTCAGTGCTCTGGAGTTAATCACACATTTGAGAAGACAAATACATGAAGATAAGTAGAAAAGCTGTGTGTGGGTTTTTGTGTATAAGACCAATATTTGGGTAATCTTGGCAAGTACCCTATTACTTTAGAAATATTTTTTAAATTGACTTAATTAGCTAATGTCTGTAAGTGCTCTAAGGATGAAAAATAGCATATTAGAGTTCAATATTGTTCTCATGATAGACAGAGAACACTGCTCCTTGGAAATCTGATTGTGCCCTTTTAATTCTACATGTTGCACACTTTCTTATTTCTACTAATGGTGAATAGTTAAAGGGGTTTTAGATTTACACCCTTTTCTCATGTATTGTTTTAGTATGGCTTTGGTATATGAAAGTTTAGCTATGCTTGTGCTATTTCATTACAAAAAGCACACACATAACTATCAACTGAATTTTTTTCCTTTTATTTTTTTTTTAACTGTGTTTTCAGTTTTCCTAGGTTGATAACATTTTTTTCCAGGGCTATAAATTATTATATTCATTCTGTGCTGTTTTGGCCTTACATGCTAACAGCTTCAGGGGAGAAAAACTTAAGAGTTTCACAGAGAATTTGCCACATCAAAGCAGGTGTTCCCTCTTACAGTACCTTCTTCTTTCTGAAAATGCAGAAAGTCTACCGTGATCAGAACGAAAGGTGAGGCAAAGATCAAACTAAGCCAGATGTCTGTCAAGTTTGTACCTTTCTTATGGCTTTTGCCACAGCCCACACTCACCTTAAGAGACCAGTCCTCTAGGCTGGCCCACCATGGGGCTATCCCATGCCCCATATTCCTGCACAGAATAATTCAAATAAGAAAACAGCTGTAGGGCTAACAGCTGTAAGTCTAGAAAGATGACCCTTTGCTTCCCACACCTCCTGTAAGACAGCCCCTTGCTACTTCACTCTCTGCTAAGAAGGAAGGGCACCATCAAATCAGTTGTGGTCATGGCTCTTCAGGCAACCCTGGGACCAGGGTCTGCACGTAACACGGCGTGGGACATCTGGTCAAGACAGACATCAGGAAGGCAGCAGGAAGGCTAAAGTGGCAGTTTGCCACAAAACAGAAGGTACAGAACAAACTAAAGTAGCAATGCTGCTACTCAATATTTCTCTCTTAATTGAATATCCATCATTTCAATGAAAAAAATAAAGGCAGCAAAGTCTCTTAGGGCACATAACATATCCTTATCCACCATTCAGATAAAACTTGTTTTATTTTATCATGCACAAATTTGTTTAGATCTGAGCAGTGACCACTCTTCCTGTTGCCAATATCTATTAATGATAATTACTTCAAATACCATACTCACTCACTGATAGCATCACATCATGGTGAGGAAGATTGTGATCTTATCTAAACCTATTCTGTTTAACTCTGACACTCCTTCTATTATAGTGGGCCCCCGATAAGATCATGCCTGTTAGGATCTGACATTAGTTGGAATCAATATTTGAAAATGTGCCTGTTTTTGCTTAATAGCAAAGTTAGTGTGAGGGTCAGAGTGAGATCATTTGTTGGATGAGATTGTACAGCTTCATCTTGTAATGGAAATGTGTTCTTTGCTTCAGCTGCTGGTGAAAAGTAAAAACAAGGGCTCTTTGAAAGCTGTACAGCTTTGCTAATAATCACTGTGTAAGGAAGATACAATCATTATTATGATATTTAACATCTGTAGTGCTGCAGCATGTTGAGGTTCTAGTCGGGAACTGGTGCGCCTTTGTGCTAGACTCTGTCTGAACCTGATATTAAAAAGACAGCTGCTGGCCTCAGCTAGCTTAGGTCCTGGTTTTAGACCAGACATGAATACAATGGCAACAAGCAAGTGTGGGAGGCAAAAGCTAAAACGGAGATAATTAAGATTAGTGTAATAAACAACGGTTACATCACACTAACTCACTCAGCAGACGTGAGTTTTGTAGAGATAGTGAATGAAAAATGCAGTAAGTTTGTAGATGATTTCAGAGAATTCTTCCTATATGCATTAATCCAGTGAAAGAAAATACAAATAAATTGGGGTATTTATTTAGATGGGAATTTTGAAACTCATGTGCTGATAAAGAAGGATGTAATCTAGATCAGTGATGGTGAACCCTTTTAGTGCCTTGTGCTAAATTTATTTAAAAAGCTCAGAAGCTCATGTGCTGCCAACATAAATCTCTCTGTACCAAACTTGGCACCAGTGCCAGCAGTTTACGGTTACTGGTAGAGATGAACAGTCAGAAAACACAAAGCACCATAATGCTGTTTTGCTGAAAAATATAGTTACTTTTATTGTAAGACTTTTCAGGATCTGGTGAAAGAAACCAAAGCAAAGCCTGAGGGTATTGTATGGGGTGTATGAGAGCTGCGGTGCCCCTTTCTCCTCAAAAACATTAATTTTTACCCTCTCATAAATAAAAGGTCCAACAGTATAAATTCAAAATAAAAAGTGAATCGTGAATGACCCATTGTTTTGATCACTGGGCTGCAAAATGTGAGTGACACTGGTTCTGTGCCTGAAGTTGGCATCAAAGGGCCTCCTGCAAAGCTTCCAGTGCGAGGCAAGTTACACAAGCACTGAGTTGCTCTAGAGAAAATGGCTCCAAGAGATATTTTAATAGATCTGTTAAATCATTCCAGTGTAGGATAAAAATAAATTTGGAAATTTACGTATTTTTTTCATGAAATGGGATTCTTGTTTAAATGCCCAGCTTTTTATTTAGGTGAACTGCTGATACTAGTGATGTGCTAAGGCCTGGGCTGTGTTTACCAATCATTTCTATTTCAGTAATGCAGGTCATCACTGAGTGCGTCTGGTCTTAACCTCTAACTTCTTGTGGTTTGACTTGGATTTCCTTTACAGTTCCCAACTTGATTACAATTCCTCACATTTGACACACTAGTCACTAAATTTATGACACTGTTTTCTGAAAGAGATGAATGTATGTGTGAGAGGAGTGATAGTTTTCACTAGACAAAGTCAGAAAGTTTCCGATTTGGAATAAAACATATATACTGTCATGTGCTCTTCTAATTATATATGTATATGACATTACCAGTATCACGTATGTGCCAACTGGTAGTTATGAAGAGGTGTAACTGTAATTTGTGTTTGTTCAAACACAAAAGTAAGTGGAATGACAAATGAATAAATCATTGTACCAGTGTTAACAGTAAAAGCATGACTGAATTCACTCTCATCATATTGCCTTTTGATTCAATTAAATGCCATTGCTGACTCTTTTAATATCATATATGAAAGCATTGTAAATTGAAATAAAATAAAAAACTCATCAAAGTGGATTTATATAGATTAAATTCTTCCCCTGTAAGATGTGCGTAAGGATATTTGAGCAGTATTTTGCCCATAAAAAGTGAGGCATTTTCATTGAACAATGCATACTTTTTGATACAATATGAATAATGAAGATGCAGATTTCATTTTACTTTTTATTTTAGTTGTAACAAACAGAGGGAGGAGCAGAGCCATTTCTAAACCTTCCCTGAAAAAATGGGAAGAATTTATCTCTGAATGAAATATGAAATACGTCGAGAATTTGGACGTCTGTGTCACAGTGCAGGACAGAATTTTTTTAAGACTGATTTTTCTCTATTTTCCCAACTCTATTTTAATCTGGGTACATCCCAAAGGTGTTTCTTGAGTATTCTGATACTGCATTACAGTATTTGTATACAAAAATAGGTGTTTTCCCACATATGCATTTCCACAACATGGCCTTCAGTAGATTAGTGACACAATTTCTCTCATGAATGTCACTGAAAAACAATGTACTTGTCGAATTTTGAAGCGGTAATATTTAAACATTGATTTCTTTAAAATCCTGACTTTTTGAACAACTCTAATTCTCCTCATTATTTCTTTCTTTGTTGTCTTAATTGTGAAATATAGTTTCAAATTCATGGACTATCAACAATTTTCACTTGTCCTTTTTTATTTCAGGAGTCTTTGTGCAATGTTTTGGCCACGGTGTGCTAGGTGTAGAATCTGTTCTGAAACCACAATGAGTCTAACTTTAGACACAATGCAAAACAGAGCACTACAGTTTTCTGCCTTACTCCCAGATATGTATAAAACAAGAATGTCATTAAGACAACTGGATACATCTGAAGAAGTGGGTTTTTTTTCATGGATATCCCTTCTTTCTCCCTAAATAAAGAATGATGAAGAGCCATAATTTTACCTTTATAATAACAAATTATTCCACTTACTCCATTCCTTAGTGGCCAGCATTGGCCACATACAGCATGTTTAAGACCTTCTGTTAAGCTTGTGTGCCAGTGCAGTCAGAGCTTCACTTTAAACCTGACTCTGAAACAATTAGATTGAGAAGCAATAAGAGAAGATTAAAGACAATCATACCTGTATAAATAATGCAGAATAGTGTTTGTGAATATTTGTTTGAATTCTAGGAGTTTATTTGATGTAACTTTATTTTTTTGACTTGTGCTTTCTGCCTCAAGAAATTCTTGGTATTCAGACTGGTCTATTAAATGTCACAAAACAGCTAATCATGCTGCTGTTATTGTAATGTCTGAACCAAGATGGCAAAAAAAGGAAATCTCTTCCTGAAAAAATTTGCAGATAAAGAACGGGAGAAGAGTATAATTTGATCACCATTTTTAAAATGGGAGATCAAGGTACAAAGAGATTAATGGACCTGCTTGACAGCACTCTGGAGGTCTCAGGTTTCCTACAGGTTAAACAAATGCCTGTGTTACAAGATTATTCCCCAGAATGGTGAGCAGACACCCAAAGAGTTGTACATTAGCAGCCTACAAATTGAACTAATTTTTATAAACTCTTCATGTAAAAATTGTGAATAAGAAGTAGGCATGTAGGAATCCATCTGTTCACAGACAATTCATGATAGAAAAGAAGACTAAACTTTTTATGAATATTATATGCAGATAACTAACTGTAAAGAAAATGCAAATACAAAACAATGCTCCTTTGAATGCATTCTCAAATGTACCACCTGTGAAAACCAGAAGAAAATAAGTAGACTCCTACAGAAGTCTAATAAACAACTACTCTGCAACAAACTCCCATCATTTCATAACTGATGGGTTAAAATTGGAACATGAAGGTATTTAACAAAAATTGAGATTTGCAAAGAGTGGGATCCCTTATCATGTAAAGGAATGATTAAACCAATTGATAGCGCAGTGGTGTGCATAGTCTGGATTATGTCTTTGAAAAAGAGAAAATGCTTGATGATGGTCTAGCAGCACTATGCTTCCAATAGGCCAGTCAGTCAAATGCAAATACAGTCTATAATAAAAAGATCTGGTTGGCATAGTAATTGGGAAATGAATGTTATTTGTAGCTCCATATTTCTGTCTTTAGGAGTCTAAGAACTAGGAGGTTGGTATTGATAAGAGGGTTTGTGTATAAATCCTTTGTAATGAGGCTGTGCCTCTTCAGTCATTTGTATTAATTTTAACTTTAGATATGAACATCATTCTCTGAAAGGGGTGACAACTAAAATAACGAATTTCACAAATGTCTGGGGAAAAAAAATTACTCACTTTAGAAAAAAAATCCCTGGGTTCTTTTTTGGTTGTTTGGTTGGTTTGGGGTGCATTTTTTTGTGGCAGGGAGAGTTTGGAGCGGCATACAAGATCACCTTATGTGTCATGGCATGCACTGTAGATTATAGCTGCATTTGTGCAGATACTGGCAAACATAAGTTCAGGTTTGGATGAAGGAAACTACTATGTAGGAGAACTACCAACTATAACATGTAGTTCAAGGGGTATAAATGCCCATGCTATCCTTAACTCAGGTCAAAAACTCTCTCCAAATACCTTGAGATCTGCATCAACTCCAGCCATTGATATTACCCCCATGATTTTTTTTTTTTTATTGGCATGTTTGGCTGATTATTTAGTAATGTATTTGACAGTTTCTGCTGTTCCGTATCTTCATGGACACCCATATTTGATATCTTGTTTATATTCTGAACTTCGGAATATTTCTGTGAGATCACCTGGGAATGCAGGACTGAAGGGTGTTAAACAGGAAAGAGCCTGCAGCATTGTGGAAAAGGTGAAGTTCTGTCCGTGGCTTTGATTGTCTCCTTTTTGCTGCTCCGTCTGCACCCCAGCTGCTCTCTTCATGCAGTTTCATTTCCATCCACATGGATGCCCTTAACTCTTCACTTGCCTGTTCCCCGTCTTCTGATATTTATCTCTTATTTCTGTTTCTGGCACTTACCCCCTAGCCCTTCTCCTCACCTTTCCAGTCTCTCCTTGTCCACTCTTCTCTTCCAGCCATGCTTCCTTCTCTTCTCTCTAATTTCTCTGTCCTTTTTCTTACTGGCCTTCAAGACACCTCCTTCAATGCTCAAGGACTTGCCCTTCCTTAATTTCAAGCTCCACCCCATACAGGTAATTTAGAGTACACTGGCTGGAAGTAGCCTTTGGAGCTGATTTTAAGCAAAAAAGACTGAATGGTAATTTTGTGTAAAATAGAAATTTGTGATTAATTTCCCTGTTCAAGGTAGTACACATTGTTGTGCTAGTCACAGAGCTGACTTGAAAAGGATCTGTATACTTTTATCGACATCTATTACTTTGCAAGTTACAGGGATGTAATCAGATCATGTCTTTGGGCATTAGGTGCACACTGCAGAGAGCAAGAGGAATCTCTTGCCTCTGCCCCTGCCCAAGTTTAACATTACACGCAATGTCAGGTGTATTAAGGGCTTACTGTGCCACCTTCTACTTAAGCATCAAACATGGGTACTACCAGAGGCAAGCTAGCAGGCTCGATGGGCCAGTGGACTGATCTCACACAGTAAATCCCATGCTTTTGTGATATGTTGACAGACCCTTACCTTAAACAGTGCTAGCAGGCACTGCTGTAATAAAACCAAACTGGCTCATGCGCTACTTCTGAGATTTTCCATAAAAGCAGCATAAACGTTAATGAATAAATAATCTTCTCCTAAATTTCATACAATAACTGAGCTTACCCCAGGCAGGATGTGCTGCTGTAGATCAGGGTTTGAAATATGTGAGAATTCCTTATTCCTGGTAGTGCGGTGGGAGGAAAAGTTTGTCACTCCCTATGTCATTTATTTATCTGTAAGGTGTTGAGGGCTTAGGTCTCTTGTCTTTACACATCCTTGCTCATACTAAGTCGCTCACACTAGGAGCTAACAAATTTTTGGAGGAAAGAAAGATAACAGGGAAAACATGCAAAATATTAGTTAAATTAATAAAATAATCCCACTTTCCTGATCTTGTGTGCAGAAAGGAAAGAAGAAATTGAATTGAAAATGCATTAGGTAATGCCTGATCTAGGAATTAATCTGCTTACTTACACACAGCAGAGATACAAATTCTCTTGAGATAGCTAACTTGGTTTCTGATGTGGCATAATCCATGTTTACACAAGCATACTTAAATTGCACTGAATTGTAAAGAGAAAAGATTCCTGTGTAAAATGAAGCAGAGATGGAAAGCAGAATGAGGAAAAAAATTGTTTTTATCATACAGTAGTATTCTCTTTCTCACCATTCAAAAGAGCACGTTAAAAGAAATAGGTTACCTCTGATCTGAACTGGAAAAAAGGTGCTTGTTTTAATTGAATCTCCTTACTACAGGAGCTTTTAGCTACATTTTTGGCTGAGTGAATGAGGCTGCAGGAAAACGTAAAGTTATTCTTGTTCAGCCTCAATGGAAATGAAGATGCTGGAATTGTACTTTCAACCTTTTATATTGAAATACATTTACTTTGAGTAGTGCACTTTATTCTTTTTGCATTTGGAACACTCATTAGGCATTTGTCTTTATTGACAAGTGAATGTCCTGTTGTCACAGCTTAACCTAGCTGTGCGCTGGGGAACAAGATATTGTTTAAGATAGTTTTTGAGGAAACACTGAGGTGATGGTCATCTTGTCATCCATGGCTATCCAGGAATTCATAGGCAATACTGAGATGACTCTGGTTTCCTTGAGACTGAGGGTATGACCCACATTTCTTGCCTTCATTTTACACTCATCTTTGGAAATGAATTGGAGAAGTGTTTTAATTTTGAGAGGTTTTAGAATTTGAGACACATTTCATTGTGAAATGGGGGTTCTTCTTAAATGGGTTTTGCAGCTTTCCAGATTAAAAAAAAACAAAAACAAAACAAAAACAAACAAAAAACAGCTCAAAGGAGAAGATGTAGATCATCTGAGAACAATTACTCAACAAGTTCTCCAAAGTACAAAGTGAGATCATGGCTACCCTGTCTGTGATCAGCAGAGGAATTGCTGATCTGTCTAGTTGTACCTTTAACAGCAGGTATAAAGGGATGGAAATGGGCCATGAAGCCCTGAAACATGGAGTGCAGAGCAATGAGTGGGTTGTTTGCAACCCTTAGAAAGGCATCAATGAAGGAATCCAACTTTATTCAATATTAATTATGCATAATTAAACTTTAAAACATTCAGGACTTGTGAAAGTTAAGACTCTTAACACAGCAATTAGTAAAACATGTTATTATATTTGAGGATTTAAATAGTGACATAAGAAAATGTGTACTCTCAAGAAGAAAAATGTAAAGTGAGGTAGTACTGAGCTAATATTGCTGTGAAATCCTTACATTCTGTAGAACCTGACTTTTTAGTATTTTTCTATTTTTTCTATTTGTTCATATTTTACTTTATTTAGTTCTCCATACAGTACCTCTGTATTCAATATTCCAGGCATAAACAGAAGAAAAAAAATTTAATTTAGGATTTTTATAACTTCTGCTCCATATGATATGTAATACCAGAGGCAGCGCTTGATTTTGCCCGCTGAACACCATTTCTTTCTCAGAGTCAAGAGTCAATTATTGCCCTCTTTATGTTTTCGTAATCACTTAACTGTTTTTTTAGAAATGGTCACATTCTTTTGTAATTTAAAATATATATATACCCCTGAAATATTTTTATTTTAGCAGAAATTTCACACTGTAGCAGAAAAAGACACATGGAATTGTCTGGAATCCCACAGATTTTCTTATGAAGTTACAAATGCGCCGAATATCATACAACCAGAATAGGAGATTTACCACCAACATACATGGCTTTTTTTTTTTTTTTAATTAAATCGTCCACACTGCATTAGACCAATTTCTTCAGAAACACTTTCTTAGATGTTTAAAAATCAGTTACCCATTGACACACACAGTTCAGCAAGTGTAAGTGTAACAGTGCTTGTAACAGCTGTGTGCATGGCGGGAGCGGTTCTGTTCCTTCCGTGAAGGGGAGAGGTGAAAGTTTGAGACAAGAGGTAAAGTAAAATTTAAATCTTCTCTCAGTGTAGTGATGTCCCAGCGTAGCAGTGTCCCACTGAAAACAAATGTCTCTGTATCTGGTCCTTGTATTTTTTGTGACTTTTTTCTTTACTCTGAATATGTCAATTAAAAAGGTGAAGTCATGGAAGAGAAAAGAAGGGAGCTATAAAAAGCCTGAATTTTCCGCCAAATGGGAAATTCCCACCAAAATGGCTTGGGGTCCTACGCCTGAAGAAAATCCCGTTCCTACAAGTGCCAAAAGGGCTGTGCATAGAGGAGGCCGTTTCCGTGCCGTACCATGCAGATCTGGTTTTTATTTGAGCTCCTCTATTATTATGACATTGGATTGACACTTTTTAGGATCGTGAAGCCTGAAACACTTCATTATATTATAACTATTAGGATTTTAGTAGCATTGCGTTGAATTTTAATAATTGAGAAGCTGCTGTGCACCTAGGCTTAAAGAAGCTATTCAACTCTGCTGTGCTGACAAGGAAAACAGCAGCAGCGTGGTAACCAGTAAAAAAATATTATTTATCCCTAGAGAGAGAAAAAATGTGTAACTTGGTGGCATACTGCAGCTCCACGCACCTGTCTACAGCTACGCTACAGCCAGTGGTTATGAGAAACATCTGTATGAAAAGAGATGTTTTTCATAAACTGTTACAATTTACCTTCATATAGTGTTCTACAGAAGCAGCCTGAGGTCACATTTAAACATTTCAGTGTGATCTATATTGAATTTTAATTTTTTCACTGGACATTGATTTTGCATGTAAGCAAAGAGATAGATACTATCAGAAAATTAACCTAAAATTAAAACTTTATGGTGAACTGTTTGTGGAACATTTTTAGAAGAAAGGCAACATTAATCACCAGGCATTTTTAAACCAATGCGGGGAGAGGGGGAAGTATGATAACATACATTAAAAGACTAATGATTGCTCAACCGAACTTTTGCTGGCACCTCCTTAATCACTTAAATCATGATGCATGTTGTACTTTGGAGGGTAATTTCAGACCTGGTATAGGGCTGCTGTCTTATAATGTGGGCTGTTTGAAGTTTGCACCCTTTTTGAGCAGAAAAATATTGGAGGGACGGGTGGAATAAGGCAAGTTTATTATAAGTTCTTATCAGTGCTGTCTAGAGTAGTTAGAGAAGAACACCAAGCACTCTACTCATAAAACAGCTTCAATGTATGGCTTTAACTCCCCACTGAACCACAAGGATTTGGGATTGCATGCCCTGAGACACAGAGGAAGCAGAGGTGAGCTCAAAATGAGTTTGACAATTCTGTTACACTTGTAAGCTGCTGAAGCAGCCCGCGTGTTCCTACATGCACAGCAAAGTGACCTCAGCTGAGAACAATGCAGATTCCACATTCATGAGATTCAAATCCTCAAATTTAACGGGCAAGACCCCATGAGGTTTGATGTATTAACATTGAATGTATTGTTTTGAATAGAAGAGTAAAAGCGTAATGTCGGTCTGGTTGTTAGTGTTACTGGGCTTGGGTTTTAGGTATGCTGCTTCATGGCCTGATTTTGCAGGTCCTGCAGGGTGTGCCCAGCTGCTGAGCACTGATCTCGAGTAGTCCTACAGCCACCGTTACTGTGCTTAAAGGCTTGGATTTCTGGAGATCTTGAACACTTTTGGGTTTAGCCTTCTTCCAAACTTCATTCAGGCAAAGGGGGAATGAATGAGGAGACTTACTCAAACAAGCCAAATCTGTTACCAAGAGCGAGCTACAGTAGACCCTGTAGCATCATTTGAACTCCATGGATGTGCTGGCTCCAGATTTCAGTACAATGTGCCATGAGATGCAAGGACATGTCTATTGGTGAGCTGGTCTCCTCAGCATAATCTCTGGCAATCCTGTCAGGAGTTCTTTAGATTTCCCTTTTATGTGTACATAGCAGAAGAATAGGAGAACACTGACAATATGGCCCTTGCAGCTGTCAAGGTGCCTGAAAAAAGATAGATATAGATAAACACACGTACGTATATTTTTAAACCTTGACAGAATCAAGCGTGGGAGGCAATGCAGAGTTTGGGGATGCTCTTACCTACGAGTATATTTTCAAAGTTAGATGAGAGAATCCAAAATGTGTTATTTGCTTTATGTCTGCACCACTAATACTGTGCAGTGATACTAAACTCATCGAAAATCTGGATTGGCGTTGAATGCAGCAGTTTTTACTAAATTTTATTAAAAGGAGGGAATGGAAGGGGAGGGAACAGAAAATTAAGTATCCAAAAATTATGTATCCAGCTCCCAGAAGGAAATTATAGTATGAGGCATTGAAGGTGAAAATAAGAGACAAAAAAACCTGGTAAGGTGAAATTTTTTTTTAACTGTCTAAAACAAAAATTTGATAAACATTTTAAATTAGTCCTCAAAATGCAGGGAGCTTAGCTGTAAAATTCCATCTGATCACTATTAGGCTTACATGAGATTACAAAAGCCTGCTGATAATAGAGTTAAATTCAATTTCAAAGCAGTGTGGTGAGGACACTGAAACTGCAACAAGCCGTTAGTATCGTTTGGGTGAAAAAGAGGGGATAGTCTGAGCATAAAAATAGAGAGTCAAGAGGATGCTGTTTACACAGTAATTGACTTCAAGGGTAGTTTTTGTGATATATTGGTTTCATAGTTTATATAAGACATGAAAATAGAAAATCAGTGGTATAGTAAAGGAGAATTTCAGGACTTTGGTGGGTAAGGAGGAGGCCTTTGGATGTTGTATACGATTACTGAAGACCTTTGTTTACCTTGATTTTATTTGTTTGACTTTTTTCTGAGCCAAACCCTGCGTAGGTGAGGGTTACTGCACTCCCAAAACTGATACCCTGTAGCTTAAATTTCCCCCCTTGTTTCTTTTCAGTTTTGTTTCCATCATTAAATAAATGTCCAAAGTGCCTGGGTATATGTGTACAAAGTTAACTATGCGATCGTTGCAGCAATTGAAACCCACACCGAGTCAAGTCAGAACAGAAAATTCTAAAGGGAAATATACTGAGGCTACATGTCAGATGTTTCTCTCTTCTTTTCTCTCCCTCTCTTTTTATGCACACAAACACCCATATGCACATGCACATATATTAATATATATAATATATGCAGATATTGATGGAATTCTATGAGTTGAAAGAGAGGGAAGATGTCTTTAAGGATCCATATCTCTTGCAGCAGATATATGTTATTATCACTGAAATGTGGCCTTCAGTCTTGAAACAGTTAAAAGAGTTCTACGGCCACAAAAGAAGAGATTTCTTCAGAATTATCTCCCGCCTCACATTTGCTCTTAGGCAAGCAGTTTAAAAAAGCCCAGTGATTGAGCCAGTGATCCAATTTGAAATGCAGAAATGATTAGAGCTGCTTGCCTCATTTCATATCGAAATTCTCTGATTTATGACAGGGCTGCAGCCAAGATCTATCTCCAAAGGGAATTAGTGTGCAAGTTTGCATATTTTTGTTATTTAGGTTTCTGATAGCAGCTGCTAGCTAGAAATACTGAACTGGGAGGTGGTGGTGCAGGGTTTTTCAGCCATTGGAGCAAAGAAAGATAAGAGCCTTATGTTTAGGACATTTAGACCCCTTGACCATCTCACCATACAGTAATTTTTAAACTTGTATTGCAGTAATACAGGAATCCAGTGGAATGGTTAATTGTAGTTGTGGAGAAAGGAATTACCAAAATTCTGTCTCCATGTTTTAACTAGGGGAATTTTAATGAGGCATAAAACTTCAATCATGCGACTGACCTGTGGGGCAGAGTGTAGAACATATAATGAAACAGAAATAGAATTCTGAAAAAAAATTATTACCTTATCTGGAATTTACATGAAGTGTTAACAGGAAATTATGCAGCAGTTATAAATGAAAAATATGGGATTTAATGTACTTATTAATAAAGATTTGTTACATACATGATACCAGTGTCCCAAATCTGCTGTCCGCAGCTGTCCCCAATTTCTTATTTCTCTGTCCTCAAATGCATTTAGTGTCTTCATATTACTCTGGAAGCTAAGGCCAATATCCATTTAACACCAGTTTCTAAGACAAACGGAAACATCTTTGTGTAGGGGTCGAGGACTGAGGAATTTCCCTTTTCTACAGCATTCAGACACTCATAAAATTCAGAGTTTTTCATTTGGAATTCAGTTAATGTTTTCTTTGGATTTGTAAACCTTCTGTGAGAAGGAGGAAAGAATGAGCACATGGTAGCTCTTAAAAAAAGGGGAAAAAAGCCCTCTCCATTGAATGAAAGATGAGTAACTGCCGAATTATGCTAGTATTGCACTGAGCAAAGAAATCACACTGTGAAAGTTTATTACCTTAGCTACTATCCGGCTCCATATGGAGTCATTATGGCCTAGAGTCTCAATAGTGCTCCTAAATTGACCTCACCATAATGCAGCTGTGCTTCCAGGTATTAAAACCTCTCTCATATTTCACTGAATATTCCCTAGGGGATCCAAGGTTATTGTAGTAAAAACTTTAAAATTTGATTACTTTGTTCTTTGACAAAGAATTCGGTAAGAAGATCATACAGCCTGTACATGGAAATGTGCGAGTTATTTCTTTTAAATCAGTTCTTCTTGCACATTTGTATTTTTGCATTCCTACCCTTGTTGTTTAACGGCGGTTCTGGCAATAGCGCCGGTCATGTTTGGGTACATTACATGGTTACCTAATTGACCCACTTTCTTTGTTAAGTCACTCCGAGCATAGTGTTGACCTTAAAATAACACTGTGATACTGCACCTAAACCGGCACCGACACTGGGGCTGAACTTCCCGTCCCTCTCCATGGACGCCAGTGATGGGAATTTACTTAACACTGTGATACTGCACCTAAACCGGCACCGACACTGGGGCTGAACTTCCCGTCCCTCTCCATGGACGCCAGTGATGGGAATTTACTTCATACAATAGCACATTTGAAATGACTATTTAAAACATTGTGCAGCCAGTAAATGAAGAGTTATCAAAACAGGGACATAATGGAAATGGAGGAAATAGAAATGAAGAAAGCTTTCCTTGCAACAAATTCATCCACTTGCTTGGGACCATTATTCAGACAAAACAGACAATATGTAGTCAGTGAAATTGTCACCCGAAGAGAAGGACGTAGTAAGGTCTATTTTTATATACTCACATATACATTAAGACAATCTATAGGTCTTTTAATTTTTGCGGTTTCCATAATAATAGCGTAGGACGGCATGTATTGGAGATGATTTGAAATACAAAGACGGTGTTCTTTTTTTTTTCCTTTTTTTTTCTTTTTTTAACAGTAACAGAAACATTCCAGCAGAAATATAAAAGAATCAATCTTTGGACGAAGTCCACCTTCTCTGTTCCCAGTAAAATTGAGCAAGCTCTCTTTCCTGCTGCCTTCTTTAGTGATTTGATTGCAATGGATTCTGTGCCTGCTGTACTATGAGTTTTATGATTCTGTGAGAAAAGATTAATATAGCGCTATAAATCTCCCTTCTGAATGCTATTTTAGCTTCTCTAAAGATATTGTAATCTAGTCTATCCATGCTATTTGCAGAAGAGTGGGAGATAGAGTTTTTGTTAGCCAGTGACTGAAGTTTTCAGAGCATGGACTCCATCTGTGGGCCTGAAGCTGCATATGGGCAGTCACTGATGTATGTGTGTTTTCTTCCATTTTCACTTGTGCAGGCAGAAATGGAGATCTCTATGCGAAAATATGGTGAATAAAAGGTTATGTTTAGAGTTGTATTAGGCAGTCCAATGGTATGGAGAAAGTGAGGATCAAATATGTCCATGGTCGTTGCATTAGTTGACAGGGGATACATTTGGCCTTAGAGAAGCCCCTAACTCAGCGAAGATGGAATAGGTCTTCTTCTTAGCGTAATGCTATTGTGGGAATATAAACTTTTACATTATGAAGCAAGGGATATAAACTGAAAGCATGTATGGGTCTTTCTGAAGAACACCACAGCTTCTGTCTTTCCTCATAAAGTATGCATATAAATAATCAGTCTTGCTTTTTTCTTCATTAAATTATTAAACTACTGATCATTTTGGTTTAAGCTCTACCATGGGCTATCAAGTCTGAGAATCTCCATGTATGCAAAAAACACTTCCACCAGGTATTATTTTTAAAGCATATTATTTTAATGATTTATCATGAGGAATGATCTTCTGTATTGCTCAGATAGCCAGTAAAAGTTAAAATATTAAGTGTGCAGTATAGTTAACTTGGGTAAGTGCAGCATTAAAGTAGATACACATTAGCTGATATGAGGCATCAGAGGTAAAATCAAAAGGATTAAATCTGACAAAAGAGCCCCATTTAATTTCTTCCAGCCCCTGTGGTTCTATTGAATAAAACGTACTTTAAGTACCTTTCTGGACTGCACTAACATCTGCTGTTCTTGGAAAACAGTTTTTGCCAGAGATAGCTATGTTACTGGGAAATGCTGGCCCACAATGGCTTGCAGGGAGGGAGCTGTCCTCTTGTAATATTCTTACTAATTAATTCCCACGAGACTTGCTCCTGGGCTAACTATTGTGAGCCCAGCAGTGTGAAGAGGTTAGCTGGGAAAGTCACAGGGAGGAACGCGGTGGCGGCGGCAGAGCCCATGTGTGCACGCGCATGTATATCCAAGAGAGAGGAGAACAAAAAGATGTACAAAACAGTCAAAGACAGACAAGAAAGGATAGTGACTTAGTTGTCTAGTAGCTATGGCTCTTCCAAATTACATGCTGGGTTCTATAAATTATATCCAGTCTGACCAGTTGAACACCTTCCCAAACCTCATGAACTTACCTTAGCAAATCACTCAAATATGATTCATTTTGATTGTGTAAGTTTGGAAAAAGAAATAATTCTTGAAGAAGTTGGGCAACGCACTTGTATCTGGAGACCTGTTGTCCCTCAATAAAATTAATTGCTAGTGGTCAAATCCTGCGTGCTTCATGTTTGTGTTGACTTCAGTGATGTCAGTCTCTGAGACAAGCCAGAGTTACATGATTTTATATGTCTGTGTGTATGTTTCCATGAGCACAGCCACACACGCCCATACACGTACCGCACATATGCACATACATTTTCTAGGAACCCTACTTTCAAACCACTTCCTCAAAGAAGGGAAAAACAGTTTTAATTTCACAGAACTGACCAGGAGAGATAATGAAGTACTTTCAAAACTCTTTATGTGTGCAAGCCCTAGAGGCAAACCCCAGAGCTTTCTTACTTTTAGCAACCAATTACTGCAAAAATAAAGTTTCCCCAATTATGAAGTACACTAATGCAGACTGCACAGACTCAGTTTCACAAAGTGTATTGGAAAGGCAGCATTCACATAATTAATGAGAAAATGCTGCATGTGTTCAGACCTTCTGTTAATTGATTAAATGAGTCTATGTCTAAATCTGATTATAATCACACTTGGCAGTACAATCGAATGAGTGTGTAAGAGGTAAGGAGACCCTCTCTTCCTCTCTCTTACAGTCTCAGATATGTGGATGCGTCCTCCCTCCTGCTCCCTCTCCCCAAACTGTAAGAACAGGATAAAAAATTGGGCTAATAAGAAAGGTAGCAAACTTCCCTATCGAAAGCTGGATAGCTTAATCACAATTACTTGACCAGTTATTCTTGGTTTTGTGTCTCAGTTCCTGTTTAATCCATCACTTGCACTTGTAAAATACAACATGCTTTATAGCAAACGTCAGTTTGATGCTTATTGTGGTTAACAAGTGCTGGTTAGTTTTCCCGCAGTGTCGTAATAAAACACAAAACCTGCCATGTGCTTGTCAGTTTTTTTTAAAGAAGGCCACAGTGTTCCCTAAGGGTTGTGAGAGAAGTTCATCCCATTGAACTGGTCAGCAAGATATCATTAGCTCGTTGTGTACATGAAATCCAGGGGTTAGAGCACCAAGCGTCACAAGCCAGTTTCTTTACCTCCTTGAGCTGATCAGAGGATCAGAGTATCAAGGAAGGATTAGCACTGACTTGGGATTTGTGTGATTGGTTAATTTATTGCGGCGATGGCAGGCCTTTCATCTATGGCAACATTTAATCAGCACGGCCATGGAGGCTATTACGGGTTAGCTCTTTTCTCAAGTCAGCCAGGGCTGCACCATCAGCCCTATCACAATTCCCCTGAAATTTCCAAATTATCTGGAACAGGCTTTAGCCTCACAGTAATAAAAATTAGAAGAGATTCCTGATAGCACTGGTGGAAAAGGCTTTCACTTGCACAGGGCAAATTATAAATAGTATGAACGTGCACTTTAAAAAAAAAAATTCTCCACCTCTTAAGAGATGTGCAGGACTTATCACCCCTGCTCTGATCCAAATCCTCGTGGTTGAAAATTTATATTAGATTTTATCAGTGAGGCCTAAGTCTAGAAAAATCAATGAAGGTTATCTTTTATGTTGCAGGAACTTGTGGAAATATTGATTTTCATTTTATAGTGAATTTGGAGCATGAGTTGGTAATCACTGCTGAGCTGACTACAATGTTTGCCTACTGTATCTTTTACTGAGTTTTGCTCAAGTATTTAAGATAGTATATTCCTGTTGATTTTAGCATGTAGTTTAAAGTCAAATGTTTCTTAATACAAGTTGGTGTATCTCTTGTCATATAATGTAGTCCTTCAGCGTAATGGTGATTAGCTAATGTCTGTTGAATGATTTCTGAATTTAATAGCGATGTTCAGAATGAGAAAGAGGGAGATTTCAGGACTCCCCTCATATATCTTGCTTGTACTTTTTCCTTACCAGTCACTAAAACACTAAGTGAAATGCAAAATATAAGAGAACATAATGAAAAATAAGATGAAGGGTGCTAAAAGATACAATATCCATGTATACAAAGAGTTAGGAACCTGAATAACTGCTAGTATAAATTATAGTTATTCAATCTATTAAGCATTAAATCTTTCAGAACTAATGAAAGCTAGAAAAACTTCTACTGATAAAAGATGTCATGGCCACCGTTTATTAAATGAGTCTAGATGCTTCATCTTGGCTCTTAAAAATGCTTTAACTAAGTAAAACAGTGATTCAGAGAGTGATTTTAGAGCTTTTCTCATGTAATGCCCTTACTCACTCTCTGTGGTTTTTATTTGTACAGAGTATGTCCGCTTTTGATGTCATTTCTATTGGCGGTGTATCCGTGCAACTGATTTTAAAATGGATGAATTCTTCAAAAAGTCATTTGAATATTCAAATAAATCTGTTCCTGCCAAATTTATGCCATTTTTGTTTTGATTTTAGGTAACATATATGTGATTGAGTTCTTTCAGACCTGATATGGGAAAAGGAATTTTTAATACCTCCTTCACAGAATGTAACTCTTGGGGAAGTAAAATAAAACTTCATGACTTTCATAAGATAAAGCCTAACTGACCATGAGCACTTAAACCAGGGATACTCTCAGATAACTGTTCACTGTTAAAGCAAATATTCTTAAAAACAGTAGGAAAAACAAAATTATAGCTAGATAGATTTTGGAGTATGGGCTCTGTTTGTTCCCTCCTTCCCAGGTCCTTTGGGCAGGACCTGTTTTTCCCCGAGTACAGAAAGCACAATGGTAGCAAGTACTTTGCCTGAGCGACCTTTTCAGCTTCTCAAGTAAGGATTTAAATCTGTAACTCTATAGGGATGTTGAAATACCTTTTTTTTGAAACATTGGTACAAGGAAATACTGTTCCTCTGGGAGAGAAGTAGTGAAGCTTTTTGCAAAGTACATGTCCTCAAATGCAGTTAAAGAATATGATGCTGCAGGTGTCCCTGAGTATAATCTCTAAATACATGGCCATTCTTAGCTGCAGCAAACTTACAGGAAAAAGTGTATGAACATAGCTACCTGGATCTCCTCCTGGTTGGAGAACCTGCAGCATGATGCTGGGGAACATACAAGGATGCACTTACCAGGATGCACGGATATATAAAATTCTAGTTCCTAGAATGAACTGTGCGTCACTGCATTTATTTACATGATATTGGCATTCTGTCCCAACTTAATTATGCCCTATTATACTTCTAATGCTGCCATTATTTTAGTATCCTAACTTTTAGTGTTCTTCATGAGTATTGTAGTTGGTATGCCTTTTGCTTGGTTCTATCCATTTTCCTCCAATCACAGTCTGTTCATATATTACACAGAAGTGTTGCGGATTTATAAATATGAGCAATGGCATGTCACTGATTCCAGGCAGAGCAGGACTGTGTCCACTTTGTGGTTTTCCATGTGATGATTAAGCTGATTGATTGGTATTCCTTTAGCTGGAACTCATTTTCAGGAAAAAAGAAATGTAATGGATTGAATTCTTTACTGTCTGGTCATGGCATTTGTAAGAACTATGAATAGATAGTATATGTAAAAGAAATTAAAGGAGGTTTTACCTGCTATAATGTTAACTTTTATAAAGTACAATGAAATAGAAAAAGGTTTTTTTTTTTCCTATAGGTAAATGTTTATATGATCCAAAGCCTGTAATCCTTGAGTTTTGCCCCACAGAAACTCCCACTGACTTCTCTGGTATTTTGAGCTGAAGTAATGCTGGAATAAACACCTGAAGGGTCAGCCTTAATGTGTAAGGGGGGCGGGGGAAAGCATAGTAATTTTTTTTTCTCTAAATTCAAAATGAAATTATTAACATCATAAAATCTTTGACAGTGGAGAAACGACAAAGAAAGGATGACCTGCAAAGACTGAGTTAAATTCTGTTATCTGAACCACAGGTGCAGTTCCTTTTGACGCCAATGGGAATAGTGTCTGTGTTGCTGAGAGTAAAATATGACCCGTTGTCTATTTGCTTGTCTATTATGGAACTACAGATGAGCCTGCATAACTGAACAGATATGCCTGGACAGATTTGATTGCCTTTGTTAATTGTTAGTCTTGAACCTGGCATTTGCATGAAATTACACTGAATATTTTATTTTGCACACTTTAAGCCAGTGCTGAGTTTAAAGAAAATAATTAAAGGGTTCATAACACAACTAGCCAGGATTTGGAACATTTTGCAGTATTCTCTATTTTATTATCATTATTGATTTAAAGAACGAGGAGTGTTTGGGTCTTTTTCCCAAAACCAAGTCATATTTTGCAAAATCATATATTCTAAAAAATTTACCAAAATTGGAAAGACTAATTTTTTCATGACTGAATAATATATTTCCATGCAGTACACCTTCTTTTATGATTCTTCTCTGCTGCCATTATTTATATACCGATGAGAGACTGCAAAGTGATTACATATGACAATCATCTGAAGCATTACTACTGTTAGAAATAAACCTTGCTTAGGTGATTTTCAAAGTGGTAATTTCCAAGTTTGGCCCTCAGGTATAGCTTTACCATAAGTTTTTGTTTGTTAGGCTTTAGGAAACATTTTAGATTAAGGTTGGAGAAATGGAGACTTGCAGTCAGATGATGAGATTCTTGTGTGCTGGATTCCTGAGGTTTACTGAGCAATTTATAGCAACAGAGCAGAATCTCCCCCCAAGGATGGTCTCACCATTATGAACCCTGTGTGCAGGTCATGATGCCTTCTTCCTTCCGAATTTTTTTAGACACCCTGTTACCTGCTGTAAGCCCCATGACTCTTTTTGTGCCTGGTCAAGGAGGGCAAATACCCACAAGAAGGGTGGGCTTCTCTGGTGAATACGTGCTGGAGTTCCCCCAAGTCTTTAAAGGTTCTTCAAGGAAGACAACATTTGACCCTGGTTTGCCTCCAAGAAGACAAGTCCTTGTAATTGACGTGGACAAATAAATCACATACAAATAATCTTTTCCTTTCAAAATAGTTATATACAACTATAGCATAGCCAAAAGAATTGGGATCCATATCTACCTGGTAAGAGATACAGAGCCTTCAAGTCAGTTGGTTAATAGACCGGTTAGGCAAACACAGCAATTTAAAGCTAATTGGGAAACAAGGTGGGGTGTGGGGGATAAAAAGTCCACAAAAAAAAATTGGTGATGTGGTAACACTTGTTCTTTAAAGAAAAATTCTTACTTGGAATAATGTAGTGGAAAACTAGGATAGTTGTACGTTCCTAGAATTACTGAAGAATTGCTTATATGTGTAGTATGTTGACTAGCCAGTACATTTCTAGATTATTTTGGACATATTCCTGGGAAATAAGCCAACACTGATAAATAAGCTTGATGTTTGGAAAGCCTCTAGGATGAATGTAGTGATCATAGTATTGTAAATATGAAATTTAACTCTAGAAAACATAGTCCATTTGACTTTATGAAAAAGACAGATTTTGGAAAAAAATGTGAAACGTAAGTTACTTTGAATGCTCTATATCAAATTAGTTACAGAAAAATGAGAAGTATTTCAGAGGAACTAATTCAAGTCATTCTCCTGGTGAATGTTTTCTATACCTATGTGTATTCCAGCACCATCCTTACATGTGTTGTGCACCTCACTCATCTTGATCAAAAACCTCAAATTAACTGGAGTCATTACACTAACCTTAAAAAAATCTGGATCAGACCAGAGGTGTGTTTTTTGCCTGGTGCCAGTAGTCTGTCCTTCAGTTTGTGTACAGTGCAGGTGAGGTCTGTGAGCTTTTTTTTGAAACATAGGTGTTTATTAAGAAGAAAAAAGGAAAGATAGGTTGTTCACTTTAATGGGTTCAATTTTCTGTAAATAAGAATAGCACTTATTAAGATTTCTAACTTCTAACATCATACACTGACATACACAGTTATAACAAAGAATCCAATTTCTTTTTTTTAAACCAATTCTTTTCTCAAAGTTTGAAGCAATTCTAGGCAAACTTAAAAATCATAGTCAGTGTTTCCTTTTAATAAAATTGAGTATTGTAATACTGATATTTCACTAATCTTAAGATACTCAGTTTGGCTATTCTTCCATTTCAATTGTAAATGGCATCTTTAATCTAATGTACTGGAAGTCTGATAACCTTCAATTTAACATGGACACCATTTCAAAAAGATGCTAAGATAATTTACACACTACTGCAGTCACTTCAAGTTATATCGGCTCAGTTACACGTAAATTTTGCTTTTATAAAGAAAAGTATGTTATTTATTAATTTGTTCAAGTTACATGTATGTTATTCAGTTCTGCAAAAATGTCAAAGTAACGACCTTTTAACTTTATCTATGTTGAATTGACTGAAGTGAATGCTGTAAAATATCAGTTGAGTATTTCTCTTTCAGTAACAATCAATTGATGTGGTGCATATTTGTCTTAAATGACATGCTTGGGAATGCCATAAAGAGTCTAATTCTGCCTAGTACTGAAGGGTCTCTATTAATTACATGGTAGGCATGAAGTAAAAGAATCAATAGAATTGATGTCCATGGGCCATGTCCTGCTTCCTTCACTTTAAATACAGAAAAATTTCCATGGCTTCAGTTGTTTTCAGCAATGAACTGTGGAAGGCTTTACAACTGTAGAGAATTTCACTTTGTCATGACACTGCCACATAGATGTAATGAAACTGTCTTGAATATTCAGGTAGATACAAGTATAAATTTTATTGTAAAATCATCTGCTACTCTCGTAGAAATTAGAAGGTCAGTTTTCTCATTTGTCTGTATTTTCTTGCTTTTAAGAGAGATTTCAAGTGAAATACCTGCCCATTAATTTTCAAAGCACTGTGGTTAATATATTGTTGTGTTAAAATTGCTGGCAGTCTTCTGTGCAGTACTTAGGAAATAGAAGCTTTACAAAAGTGTTTTAAAAGTAGCCTGTTTATAATGCACTATAGAGAAATAATTCCTCTGACAAATACGCTATTTACAGTCAAATCATTTCATAACTAAGAGAAAAAAAGCAGTAGTGTGGTTTACTAGAAAGCATCCCATTCCTGTTGTCAAGGTTTTAATCAAAATCCCAGGCCTTGTGGAGTAATCTAAGGATTTTCTCTTGTGTTTTATTAGTTGTTTTTTGAACTATAATCCCAGCAAGTAACAAAACTCAGCTGTACATACGAAACCACCACCTATCGCAGTTCTTTCAGTCTCAAATAGGATAACCAGAGCATAACTACTGTGAAGCAATACAATTATGAATTTCTTGAGGGGAAAAAAGGAGAGATAAGTGCACGGAAGTCAGCTAACATTGATGCATGGGTGGCTACAGCATGCAAAGGGTTAACGAGATTTTCATTTTAGATAGTTGCCGTAGTAACAATCAGAGAGCTCAGGCTGTATCTTTTCTATTTGTGGGGAATGTTTAGATTTACAGAGTAGCTCAGCTTATTATATATCTGCCTTGATTGCTGGATAAGGTTCGTTGATTAAAAACAGAATAAGATGCATTTTTATAATACTAAGGGAACCCCCCACCCCCCGCCCCCACCTCCCATCACTCTTTGTCCAGATCTCTCTCCTCTCTCCCAGCGCTCGCCCGCTACCCAAGGTGTGGCTGTAAATCAAGTTTCACTTGAACTTTCAAGGAGCAGAGGCCGGTGTCGCCTGCGCTGCGTGCAGCGGGAGCACTTGGTCCTGAGCATCCCTTTCCTCCTTCTAGCAGCTGATTTGGACCGTAAAGCCATGCCGCAGCCACTGCCAGATTTGAGCGCTGCCTCTTTTGTTTGATGTCGCAGCTTGTGTTCGCTCATTCGTCATCCACAGCTTAGCAAAAGAAAGTTTGATCAAAGGTCACCTCTGTGGCGGAGGAGCGAAGAGGCAGATTTTCAAGTGTTCATCACCCAACTGTTCCCCTTGAAATTAGCAGGAGCTGTCAGAGGCTCATGGGCTCTGCAGACATGGCCACCTCCCTTCAGTGTGCAAATGGCATCTGAGCTTGTGAAAATCGGACAATTATTCATTTCCTTCCCTTAAAAACTGAGAAGGCTTGTGACCGCCATAGCGGGGTGCCGGGTGTGCGGAGGTTGCGGTGGCCCTCAAGCCAGGCAGCTGCCACGCGAGACCGATGCCCTGCTGGCGGTAGCCTCACACCTGGAGGCCCGTATCTCCTGGGAGCAGGGAAAAAACCCTGCTCAGTTGGGATGCCAGGTTCAAGCCTGCCTTGAACAGCTGCTGCCAATTAGTGCCAAGTGATATGTGGTAGTTGTTTGAAACAGATAGGGTGGCTGGAGTACTGTAGCAGTTTAATGCCAATTTCTGTGACAAAAAGAAGAGAAATTCTGGTATAAAGTTTTACTAACTTCTGTAGTTTGATAGCGTGGACTTCTCTGATTCTGCCAATTTCTAAAGCTTTTGCTCTTTTAGAGCTCTTGATTTTTCATACTGCTGATGCTGTTTGTGGTGTTAGGTTGCTTTCTTGGCTCCATAACACATGCACTGAAGAGGGGCTTTCTTTTCCTTTCATTGACTTCACTGAAATATTGAAGTACTAAGAACATTTGGAAGCTGGCGGGTTTTTTTTGCTCAGGTATCTGAAAATTGATTTGAAAATTTTATTGGAAGCAGAAGGGATTTTATTTGATTTTCTTTGAACCAGGAAAGAACTTTAAGAGAAAATTACCTTTTGGAATTAAAAAATTATTGTTTGTGAAACTGGTCTGAGCCAACAGTAGAATTTCTAATCGCTTAAATTCAGTCCACAGTGTGGTGGTACCCAGTGTGATTCTTACTACCACTCTCAGTTTTCATTTCATAAAAAGAAAAAAATAGAAAAAATTAACCTGACTCCTATGACCTAGGTGCAACTTTGTTGTTCTTTTTGATGCTCCCTACTTTTGAAAGTCAGCCCACTTTCACTTGAGGACCTCTCCTTGGACTTGTGATCCCAAACAGAGTCTTTACAGCTCCCGAGGGGTCCCATTAAAGAACACAGAGCTGCAGCACTGCTGTCCTGACGTGGCTTAATCAGTAGACTGGTAACTGGCAAGCGTTTGACACCAATATTCTGTAGTCGTAGACATACCCAGTTATTCCATTCATCATTTTCACACTGTTTTGTTTCTACACATGAAAGTGAATGAATCCATCAGCTCTCTTTAAGCAAGTTGCATCGCTCTTTTATCAAGACCATCACTTAAACTTAAGTTACCAGCCCGTGTATATCTATCAGTCCCAGAAACGGACATTGGTTCACAGTCAAATTCTTGCTGCAAAGATTTTCAAAAAATCAATTTGTTTCTTTCTGAGAAAAAAATCCTTTAAATAAACTTGCCATGCTGCCAGCTTGTCTATTGTTACTTATTCCAAGTGATAGTTTTTTTGAGTTCCCTAAAATATGTTAAAATGGGAGGGGTTTGGTCTTCATTCATTGTTATTTTCAAGTTATAAACATAACACCAGGTCCTTATCTTGCTTTCAGGCCTTCTTTTATGTGTAAATGTTGCATAAGTATCTGAATGAATTTTCCAAGTAAAATATATTTTCTTGGAACTGTTTTTACTTACAGAAAGTCTTTTACCCTTACACCCAGCTTCATTGTATTCAAAACGAAAAGCCTGAAAACAGCATTCCTACACTACTTCTTTGTTTCCAGATTTTAAGATCTATTATGCATAGTGTAGTGCGTAATTATAATTATGCATTCATGATGATGTTTGTACTGGCTTAACTCAGGAATAGTGTGAGAAAGCTAATCTCGAAGCTACAGGCTGTTTTCCTGCACTTTAGATTCTGATCTGAGCTGTTTGTTGAGTCTTACTGGAACCAGAGCCCTGTACTCACCAGTCCCGCTGCCGGACTCTCCATCTTTATCTTCAGTCCCAGTGAAGGACCTTCACCCATTCTTTGAAAACTTCTTTTTTCATGAAAACTTGCACAGTTGCAGTTCTTCGTCATGCTGCATATAATCAGTACACTGAAGCAATTTCAATGAGAGCTGTGTTACACAGCTATGTCATACAAGCTACAAAAAATGAGGATCCTTTTAATCTGCCGTTGGGCATTTTAGGGAAGTTCATTTTCATTTTTATGTGAGAACAGCAGAAAAAATCCTCACACTTTTAAGGCAATGTGGAAAAAATGACCTAATTATGTGTAACATATTCTTCAACTGGAAGAAAGTAACTGCTTGCAACATAAAGGTGCTGCTCTGCTCACTTCATCTTCCTGGTCCAAGCTTTCTGAAATGATAAAGAAAATTCGTAATTCAGACCTGTGAAAGATCATATTGATGAAAAAGCACAGAATTTTGAAATGTATTGTTTCTGAAATCCCCATATTAATCACTTACTCAATACCATTGTTATTTATTTAAGAATCTACACAAAATTTGATGGAATGGAAGGAAGATTAAAAACCCTAAAATACTGCATAGTCATATGTTAATTTCTACTGAACTAATTTTCTTGTGACGTCTGTTTTCATATTTTGTGGGTTTTTTCACTGATAATATTTGGGAAGAAGTTTTCAGTGGAATCAAAATAGTTAAAATTTTTACATGAAAACACTATGTGTATCTTATGAAAGTTTAACCAGCTAAAGGAAATTTTACAACATTCTATCTTTGATAGACTAGAAAATAGAAATTATAAGTGAATAGAGAATAACCAAATATTCCAATTATTTATGAACTTTTCCATCAATATTCCAACTGACAACACACTCACAGGAGATAATTTAAACTTGTTTTTTATGGACACAAGAAGCTGATTTTAAAGCCATCTCTAAGAAGATTGTCCTTGATTTTACATTATCCTGGGTGGGTGTTTCAGTTTCTTCCATTTTACTATCATACTCACTGGGTGAAAAATATCCCAGTGTCTGCTTAATAGTGATGGAATTTTCTACATGAAGATGTAAGGAGGAATTAGGTTTTACCCCATAATTATATATTAAATCAGTGTTAAAATACAGTTGTAAACAAATCCTTTCATATCCCAAGGCCACACATTTGATACAGTACATTGGAAGGTCAGAATACTTAGCTGAGTATACACCCCTTGAGACTCAACAGATGTACAGATATGCGGCCTAATCCCAAAAACGCATTCATAAGTCTGGAAGATCAGAATTGAGCCTTAATTCTCTAAAGGACTGCCACAATGTTGTGTGGTCCTTTCATCCAAATTAGAATGATTCATTATGTCTAGTCCATTAGCACCATCAGGGATAGGTGTGGGCCATAAAATCTGCATTAGGATTTCTAAATATGTCAAGGATAATCTTAAAATGAGATAAACTGGGATGTTTTAACTGAACTAAAAATAATTCATCAAAGTCATACATGTAGATTTCTGGTTGTTGAATCATGCGTTAAACTTCTACCTTAGATGATTATGCTGTCTTAACAAATATAAAAGTTGGGCAGAGAGGACTGTATATTGGATTTATACTGTTCAAGTACCATGTTTCCTCTTGGCAAAGATATATATAAAAATATCTAATAAAAACATAAATAAAAATCTTAGTAAATCAGGAAGAAAAGCACAGAAAATTTTTTTCTATTCCCCAATTCTATTTCAAATGAGTTAGGTAGGAATTAATATATAATATTTGTGTGCATTCAGTCTATGTACCACTGAAGTTCAAGTATTGTGTCATGCATCATCAAGAGAATTACACTATAGTACTTACACCATTGACTACAATACCTTTGTATTAATTACATATTTCATAAAGGCCTCACAATTTTCACTGGAAATATAATCCTAATAGAGCTGCACTGGATTATACAGTTAAAATATTGGACAAGCATATACAGAGGACTTTTTATTTTCTACCGTTTTGGTTCTGGGAAAAAAAGGGAAATTAAAAAATATTATCTTTTACTGCTGCTAAAGCGTGACTTTTTATTATTCACCTTTCATGACGAAAACATTCACTTTTCTAAATTAAAATACACAACCTGTAATAATAATACATAATAAGCAGAATCTATAACTACTAACTAATCTATAGTTCTGCATAATGGACTGTTTATAGAAGGCTTTATGGATGTCCTTTTTTATTTTTGTATCTTAATGGATTCCTTAGATAAAAATAAATACATATAATATATGAAATTTGGACTTCTGAAAATGATCCATTCTGGAAATATTCATCCATTCCAGGATAAGAAGAAGTACAACAGAGAAAAAATCCAAGATTACTGGAAAGCAGAAATTATTCTGTACCACACTGTAACTAAGCTGTAGATACAGCAATCATTGTGGATGGTTTCAGTGTAAATAGTTGGACAGTGGGACCAGGCAGAATTAACCCATATGCAATATAAATGCCTTCATGTTTTCATATAAAACCTCTGTAATTGTCTCCTTGATCGTCTAGAATATCTGTTGTCACATGAACTACCCCAGGCCCAAATGATCTTTGTGCAAAGTAAGAGAGCAAATGTCAGACGATTAACAGGGATTGATGGTTTATCCCAGAGTTTAGTCCCTCAGCCCATCCAGTGTAAACTCGATGTTTGCAGAATCGCAGCTGAGCCATACTGAGCAGAGTATTCATCTATCTAACATTAAAAATGTTTAGCAAAAGTGAAAGGAGTTATATTCAAGCACGTGCATTTGGAAAATATTTACTGTCAAATATCAACGTGGTCTCATTAGTAGAAAGAGACACCTAATTCTTAGAGTAGACAATAATTTACAACAGGGAGGTTAACCCAGTAGGAAAAATGCACTGATAATTCAGTGTGAAAGTGTGCGAGCAGCACTGCATTATACCTTGCCTAAAGATAAGTTATATGTAGTGTGATTTCATCAGTACAGGTGCGTGTCATCTCTGAAATAGTATTATCCAAAGTATTCAACTTTATAGCAAAGAGGGAAGGTTCAACACCCACGGCAGATACCTGAGCACTAAGACACAATGACGGTGGGCATGCTACCCGTAGGTATCAACTCACCACAATAGAGATGATTCACTTAGCGTTGTCAAGTTTCAGAATATCCTAATCATATTTATGCTAATCAGAGCACCAACTAAGAATATGGTTTCCTGGTGCTGGTCATTGTGTAAACACACAATGCATATATACATACATATCTACATATATATATATAAATATGTACTGCTTTCTCAAAGAATGAAATGAATAGGACAGAGAGTAATAGGAGAAATATAATGAGAATGTCGAGTCAGGAAAGTGATAGCAAAATACACTGCTGTCCAGCCCATGCTCTTTGGGAAAGGGAGGACATAGTTAGTCAGGTATATACAAAATGGAAGAAAGAGAAACGTAGGAGGACAGGGCAGGGGAGGAGCAGCTGCAGAGTGAAGCCAGGTGAAAGGACTTTATAGGAGGGAAGGACAGGAGCAGAAAGCCCGTCAGCATGGGGTGATGTGGGCAGGGGAAGCTCACTGAGTGTTCAGAGGCCCAGTTTCCAGCTTTTCCATTCCTGTTCCTAGCAGTTGGTTTTCACCTCCTCCAGGACCACATGGCAAGCAGCCAGAAGGAACTGCCGGGACCCTCAGCTAGGACCAGGTGCTCCAGAATCTGCATTAATTATTTTAAACCTTCCTATTTCTGGGGAAGAGTTTGAAGATGGCTTCCAAGGGTATCCTGGATTAAATAGAACAAGCTAAAGTTGCTTTTGACAGCCATTATTTTATACCTAAGTTACAGTGAGATTTGATTTATGTTTATTTTGTAGATTTGAAAAAAAATCATTCCAGCTAGGTAACATTAAATGATCTCAATGTTTTGTGTACATTTAATTTGCATGAGGGACATCATCAGCAGGCATATTTGATATTAATAAAAAATTTGGAATCATACTGAAGTCATGACAAGTGTTGGAAAATATTAACAGACCTAGGGTGTATTTCTTTGTTTGAATATTTTCTTTGGTCTGCTTTAGGTTTGTGGATATATGGTGAAATGTATGTTCAGTTTTGTCACTTGACAAGTGATGATCTCTTGGGGTAAACAGCAGGGTTTCTCAGTTGCAGGGAATCCCAGCTGTCTTTTGGGATTCCATCTGTGTGTACATTTCTTTTTTTTTCCTTTCTTTTTTTTTTTTCCTTTTTTGTGTTTAAAACACTTAAAGACTTTGGTTTGACCACAGCCTCTTCAGATGTTACCAATTCTTTTTCTTCTAGTATCACAAAAAAAAAAAAAAACAAAAACAAAACACCCCTGAAGAGACTTCAGATAAGTGGAATCCCAAAATAAATAGCTAAATGTAATGCATTGTAGACTAGGAATGATGCAAGTTGTTTCACAGCCAGCCAGTCCACAGGTGCAGCACTGCTGTGTTAACCACTAGCACTATATAATGAGAATGCAGAGCTCTGGGCAGAAGAGACATGAGGACTTTTTCCCTGCTACCTTGTCCAAGATACTAAGAAGTAACACTGACCCCTCCTTCTTTTCTCGGTCACTAGTTTCATGGCCCATCACAAGGAACAATTTGTCTGTCTGTCTTCTTTCTGCCAGTTAGCATGCCAGAACACCAGTTACATCGGTGCAGATAAACAGGTTCTTGTACTCTCTTCATCTAGCCATGACAAGCATCTGATGGATGATACTTGAACACTCCTCTGAAACACTGGATCTCATAAAGTTGTAAAGTAGTAACTAAAACAGTTATGCCAGGCTGTCTGCAGATTTAGGCAAAGCTAACTGCATCTATTACATTTGTATCAGGTTTTCAAAATATATTTTTTTTCAACTACAAGGACTAAGGACTGCAAAATTTCTCTTGCATTTAGCTTAAGTTTCAAAATCTCACTGATGATAGACATAGCGGGGTCTGTGAAAACTGAAATCCCAGTGCAATTGTGCAGCTCCAGAGTAGGTGTTTACAGGCTGGAGACTGCCCTGTCTTTGCTTTATTTGGTGATGTTTGTCATCAGCATGGAACCACAGCACCGAAAACCTCCTGACATCTCCAGTCTTCTGTGAGGGGAGAGGAGTTGCATCCCCATGTCTAGCAAAGAAAGCCATGGCACTGTGGAGTGCTGCCATGGGCCTTGACTGGCAGGGTTTCCAGAGAAGCCCTTGAGATAAGGGCTGCTGTCTACCCGGACTTTAGTAAGGCCTTTGACAAGGTTTCCCACAGCAGTCTCCTAGAGAAACTGGCTGCTCATGGCTTGGATGAGTATACTCTCTGCTGGGTAAAAAACTGGCTGGATGTCCAGGCCCAGAGAGTGGTGGTGAATGGAATCAAATCCAGTTGGTGGCCAGTCACGAGTGGTGTTCCCCAGGGCTCAGTGTTGGGGCCGGTCCTGTTCAACATCTTCATTGATGATCTGGATGAGGGGATTGAGTGCACCCTCAGTAAGTTTGCAGATGACACCAAGTTGGGCAGGAGTGTTGTCCTGCTGGAGGGTAGGAAGGCCCTACAGAGCGACCTGGACAGGCTGGATCGTTGGGCATGGGCCAACTGCATGAGGTTCAACATGGGCAAGTGCTGCATCCTGCACTTTGGTCACAACAACCCCATGCAACAGTACAGGCTTGGGGAAGGACATTGAGGTGCTAGAGCGTGTCCAAAGAAGGGCAACAAAGGTGTTGAAGGGTCTAGAGCACAAGTGTTAGGAGGAATAGCTGAAGGAACTGGGGTTGTTTAGTCTGGAGGAAAGGAGGCTGAGGGGAGACCTTATTGCTCTCTACAACTACCTGAAAGGAGGCTGTAGTGAGGTCGGGGTTGGTATCTTCTGCCAAGTAAAAAGTGACAGGACGAGAGGAAACGGCCTCAAGTTGCGCCAGGGCAGGATTAGGTTGGATCTTAGGGAAAACTTCTTCACTGAAAGGGTAGTCAGGCACTGGAACAGGCTGCCCAGGGAAGTGTTTGGGTCTCCATCCCTGGAGATATTTAAAAGATGTGTAGATGTAGTCCTTAAGGACATGGTTTAGTGGTGGACTTGGTGGTGCTAGGTTAATGGTTGGACTTGATGATCTTAAAGGTCTTTTCCAACCTAAACAATTCTATGATTCTGTGATTCTATAAATATTCTTCCAAGACTGACTCCTCCTTGGAAAAAGATGAGAGTTTTCAGGGAAGCTAGAGAAATTGAAAGGCAGTCCAGCTGACTGCACACAAATTGACAACAAAATGAGGGTCTGTGTCTGTCCACTGGGCTGTTTGGATAGGCTTGTCTTAGGGTTTGATGAATTTGTTATCAGTTATATGACGCAGAGATACATTAAGACAGTCAATGTAAGTGTGAGGTGATAAGAGTTACACTCTTATTCAAAAACATCTTAGAACAAATATTAATTAATTAGGGATAGTTTGAGACTATGCAAATCTCTGCTATTGCTCAGTCCAGAATGACCCCTTAGGAGACCTTCCCAACTGAATTGATTTGATGAGCTTATAAAGTTCTGCTGTATTGAGTATGGTGGCCGCCAAAGGTGAACTTGACCTCTCAAGAGGGGACGTTCTGCAGTTTCAGCATGTCAGAAGGTATGTCAACCCTGTGACAATCAAACTGAATTTAAACTGAATTTCAAAGTAGAAACCTCCGTCGGTGTATTAACTGGTGTTTTACTATCCCAGACTCCTATCTGAAGGCACCTTACATATATTTAGTTCTCCTCCCAGTACAGTCTTGTTTTTAATTGTCTGCATAAAATAACACTGCACAGTGGGGCATGAGCACTTTCTCTAATGGCACAAAGCCATTTTGGTAATCTTCTGTATCTTTTATGGGAACTCAGACTCTTTGGAAGATTTAGAAAGAAAATCTGTTTGCAGGAACCAAAATACAATTAGAAGCAAAGCCCTTGAGTATCTTAAGTCCCAAGCAACTTCCCTCCGTTTTGGTGAGAGTAGGCAGTAGTTTTGACATTATAGAGCCCTGTACTGCCTGAAGAAAAAAAAAAAGGTAAAGATAGAAATGTAGTGATTTTTCAATGGATGGTACATCTCCTTAAAAAATGTTGAACATGTTTTGGAACACCATGCCTGGGACAGGATGGTTGTGTCACAGCGACTTACTTAACATCAGCTCAGCACCTATTTCTTGCTCTGGCACAGCTTCTTAGGGAACAGCTAGCATCGATCAGGCATTTGACATCAGAATTTCATAGATTTCAAACAACTTGCTCATACCATATTTCCCTTTAGTGTGAGGGTTTCCTCAAGTTTCTGCCAGGCCACATACATCATATGTTGGAAATCTTTGCAGGGAAGAGCCCATCTAACATTACTTGCCAGCACTGGTTCCTTCTAGCAAGAGTGCAAAACTATTTTCAGCCCTCTGTGATGGTTATTTTTATCTCCATTAACCTCTTGACTGAATATAAACATTTATGGAGGGTTACCTCCCTTGTTTGTCCAGTTGCTTCAAAGGTTAGTGAAAAGTGGATGCCTGCCTGACCTCTTTCATCCTCATTAGCTGATTCTAATTGTTCCCTGAGAGATCACAGTTTTGACCCTGTTTGTCCTTGTCAAATTTGTCTAGTTATGGCATGAAGACATTAGCAGAAATTGCATTTTCAGGTAAAAATGACTGTAGTGTAGAATACACACTTACCTAGTATAGAGCAGTGAACAATATTGCAGTTCTTTAATGTGCCCTCGTTTCTAAAATGTGAGGTTCCTCTTTTATGGCCCTATCTTATGGACACCTGTGTTAGTAGATCCCTGTGATTATACTTAGGCAGTAAGCAGGATGTTTTGTAAGCTTTTGAGTAATTTGTAGCAGTGCCTTTGGAGGGAGAAATAAAATTTTGTTTGGTTTTTGAAGTCTTATTTTTAAACAGCTGTAATATGGTTGCTACTGTGCGAAGGAAGCTTTTTTGTAAAAAGGTACCTTTCTTAAACTAATAGCACTGCAAAAAAGCCCAAACAAACAAACAAACAAAACCCGAACAAACCAAACCATAGCATAAAGTAGCTAATATGTCCCACCACCATTTTGGGAATGACCAACTAAATGTTACATTACAACAAATACATCTTATGAATTACAGGGTAATTTTCATAGTACACTCTGAGAGTCAAAGCATGAACATACTTTACTTCAAGTGGGATGGTGTCCCAAAAGTAAAGAGTTGTCATGAAGAACATTTTGCCCTGCCAAGAGTTTCTTCTGTGTCAAGCCAAGAAAGCCCTTTTTCATGTTCCTTGGTGGATCTCAGTTGTGGTTGTACAGTTGAGGCAAAGGACCTGGCAGGTCTCAATTAGGTATCTCGAATAGACAGGTCCCAGGCTTCACAGGTTGTAACCAGCGCCTTAAATCCCACAGACACTTAGTGCAGATTAAAAAGCACTGGTGTAATGCGCTCAAAGCACGATATCCTGCTTTACAAGCGGGTTGCTGCATTCTGCACCAGCTTCAGCTTTCAAATGGATTTAAAATGTAGCCTCAGGTATAGCGCATTGCAGTAGTCTAATCTTGAGGTGATAAAGGCATGACTGATTTAACCATAGCTTCTTGTTATCTTGGACTGGGGTCTTTTCATTTTAACCATTTTAGGGAAATGGCCTTTCCTTAATCAGCAGATTTGCTTCAATTCTTACTATGTAATAAGGCACAAGAGCAAGACTTTGTCAGTGGTGAGCACCTCCTATGAACGTGTGAACCTCACAGGATGCCAGACCCCAAGAACTGCTGCGGTGGTCCTGACTCGTCTTACAGCTCACACAATATGCCTGTGAGGTACTTCAAAGAGAAGCCATTGCCCGTCTCCCTTAGTGGAGCTGCCAAGCTTTACGAGCAGCCAGGGCCTTGTGAAGTTTTGCTTTCATATTAAAAGAAGGTTATTTACGTATCTGTGCAGCTTGGGAGCAGAGCTATGGGAGAGTAGGAAATTCTTTTGAGGTGTCCACCAGCTCTTCTGGGCTAGCAGAGCTGTGAGACAAAACACCCTGTTCCTCCTCCAGCCTATCTCTAGTGCCTAGAGACTGCTCACAGCTGCTGAACTGATTACAGGTTTTACTGCCAAGCCGACCTGGAAGCTAATTTAGTGATCTCCATGTCGTTCTTTACGTTCCAAAAAAGCCCTGTAAATGGGGGACAGCAAAGTGAATTCACATCCTGACTGCTGGTGTTCAGTTTACCTGCTGCTGCTGCTTCACCTCAGAAAGGATGGTGCACAAGCCTGGGCTCCTCTCATTGTCTAGAAGAAACAGGGGCGGTGGCCTGGGTCTGAGCCTACCACTTACTAAAGGAGAAATTAATCTCCATGAGAAAGTCAAATGTTATCTCTGAATCTCATTTCTTCCTCAGCAGTATGTTGTTAAGTATAATCCTTTCCCAGGACATAGTATTTGTCCTGTCTATGTAGATAATAAACTATTGCCCAGCACAAGAAGATCCTGATATTATTTGAGGCTTTTTGATACCACCTTAATGCAGATAATACCCTTAAAGATGGGAGAGACACAATGAAATGTCAAATGTCTGGGAAGAAGAAAACCAGAAATAGGAACTAGATCTTGTGAAAATTAAATAGGTGATCCCTTCCACACTTAAAAGATAGAATTTTGTTTTGTTTTGTTTTGTTTTTTTAACTTGGCCTCCAACTTAAAAAAAAGACTTGTTTGAATGTCTGAATCATTTATGGTGTACTTGGAAAAGTCCACTACCTGGATAATATTGCACTGTCTTTTGATTATACTTGGGATTACCAGAGACTGAGGGCACATATAAGCACAAAAAACATGTTACAGGCTTGACTGAAATGGCCATTGGAGAAATGCAGCATGTGGTAGGAACATGTCCTGGTCCTCCTCTTCATTATTGCTATGCAGTCACGGTTGCTAACATTCATGCTAAAGCTTGTATTTAATATGGGTGTGATTCTCAGCTATGTGAAGAATAGCCACTCTTCCTTGTTTCCATAGCAGCCTTAGCACTGTTTTGGTGTAAATGACACTCAAGTCCAGACTTTTCTATAATAGAAGATAGAGATGATACTTTGGTTACCTTTCATCTCATCTCTTGCAGATCTTTTTCAGTTTATGCCTCATTTACATCATTATTTTCTGTGTAGTCCATATGTAAATACTTTGCACTGATTTCATAATAAGGAATATCAGACTTGATAGTTTATATATGAACTTAACTAAATTAAAAAAAAAATTGTCTTGTTTACTGGCCAGTTAGAAATCAGAATTTAAATTCAGATTTCAAATGCATGCAGTTGGGTTGACTCTTGTAATACTTCATACAAACAAACACACTTTCTGCAGCTTCCCATAGAAAAAGCAGTATTAGGAATTGAGACATTGCATGTCTCTGCTTGCAGTATTTTTACACTAGGTAGGTATGTTGTCACTAGCTGTTACATTCCTTTTTACTAATTTCATTCTTCATTTATATCTGTTTTTTCCAACACTTCTAGAAGATGAATAATGTATGGAGTGCATATAGAAGAAGTGTGACTTATGCATAAACATTTATATGAAAAATGAAAAATATAAAATGCAAATTAAGCAAGAAATACTATATTTGATAAAACAGTATTAGAGAATAAACAGATCAAAAAAACCAACTGAAAATGTGAAGAACTGACATTCAATAAGTCTTATTCTGTAATCTTTATTAAATTATTGATATATCATAAATTATATTAAATATATCTTATATAAGATTATGACTTTAATCTTATATAGCAAATATTTGAAATAATGTCTTATTTTCAATAAATATTTTTGTGTATATTTTGGGAATGTAATATGTTCTATGGTAAATCTTAATATGCTTCACTACATTTCTGGAACAATCATAGATAATAAATGTGGCCAACGCATCTGGAATGTCCATGTAAATATATCATTTTCCATATCTTAAATTTTTTTAACTCTCTTAATCATACAGAATATCACAATAGAACATAGCTGGAGCCAACTAGATAATTATTGGTGGAATATAAAAATAATTAATCAAAGCTCTTAGAAAAGGTTGGAATGTCTTGGGCGGAATTATATCCCAGAAAAAAAATTAAATTAAAAGTTACGTGGTGACTGTTGTACTTTGTACTCTCTGTTGTGGTTTCGTGCTTGATATAGAGAAAAGGAACTGTGAATGATAGCAGTGGCATCTCAGTGCCACATACTGACAAACTCAGGATTACCCACAGGGTTTTTGCCATTTGATTAGTAAAAGGAGTTAAGTGTTAATAAATTTGAAGCCTCTACCTTATCTCCTCAAATACCAAATTCTCTTAATAGAGAATCTGAAATATACACAGGAGATGGTTTTGTTAAATGTGCATCTCCTTGTCTGCATGCCTTTCAGGTGCAATGGATGTCATGCTTTACTTTTGTGCCTTCGAATTTATTAATACAACTTCTTTTATAGTCTTTTTGGAGACAAAGTACAGTGAATCATTAGCATTATTATTATTTCAGACATAGTAAAATCACACACCAACACTTACCAAAAGGGGAAAAATTCCATTATCCGTTCACAACAATTTCCTATGATAATACAAATGTTACCCAGGACAGATCTTTGAAATGGATACCAATTCTTTAAATTCTTTCCTGTCTGTTTCAGGAAATAGTGAGATCCTGTTGATAATGAAGTACAATGTGTCTAAAGTTCACTTCTAAACACTTGGCTCTTTGCTGTGAAAGTCATCTGCATTCCCTTTATAATTCTCAGCCACCAGAGATCTGCTTAATCTTGGAGATCTGATCCAATATCATTCGGAAAAATCCTTGATAATAGTTTCACCATTCAATCAATGAAAGAACTAAAGCTTACTGCTTGTGCCTTCTTAAAAAAAATCCTGAGGCAGGGGAATAAGACCTTGGCTTATGTGTTTGGAGATTTTGTTGTTTGCAAATAAAATGATCATTACTATTATTATTCAAGTTCTTAATCAAGGCAAGCAAATGGCATCTGTTTGTTATCATCCTTCCTACAGAAGACAAAGGCTTCAGTCCCTATGGTACTGACTGCTGGCCCCAAGTGGTTGCTGGATGTGACTTGGCAAGGAGTAGAAGACAACAAAAACAACTGCATTGTGTACAGCAAAGGTAAACACAAGCTGATTTTTTTTCTCTACTTTCTTGTGCAAGGTACTGAGATAAAAATACACCTGTTGCATAATGGGAAAATGAAGTAGTTTGTTTCCCCTTAACGTGGAACAGTTTTCATTCCCATTTTCCTACCCTGCTCTGGTTTTGCCTTTTTTTTTTTTTTTCCCCGTTTTAATGATACAAAAGCCTGACACGGTGTCTGTAGTGTACTAAGTGCTTTATAAACACAGAAGGACATCAGCTGACACAAGACGTACCGTCCACTTCTCTTTGAGAGTTAGTGCCTCTTGGGAAACATCAGTAAAATCTATGCACTTTAAAAGGGTGGATTCTTTCTGATGTTTTATTGGACATACTGGATAGCATTTCTCCATGTTACGTTACATTATAGACTACTGACTGAAATCTGGTTTTATAAGAAGAATTCGAACTTGATTGGAGTATGATAAGACTTCATGTCAGCATGGTAACAGAACATAACTGGAACTGGATTTCAGGGTTGTCACCTCTGACATTCCAGTCTCTGTGTAGTGGCATGATGTGATGATGCTTCACTAGAATGTATTGGCTAGTGGCAATGCATATCATTTCTGTCTTATGTGAATTGTCAGATTTGCTGAAGTCAGTATGAGTTCTTCCGAGGCCCCCCAAACATGCTTTGTCTAACCTACCGCATCTAATAGCTACTTTGGTTCAAGATGCAAAGGCTTTTGTATTGCATCCTGAACCAACCCAAAGAGCTGTGAGTTCAGTCCATAGTGCCATGGACTGTGCATCACGCTGTTTGGTCAGTCACTGTGAAAACTTTGTAAATGTGCTTATGGTATCATTTCAATATGTTAAAAAAAAAAAAAACAAAAAAAACCCCACTTGAACACATGGAATAAGAATAACTTATTTAGTGTGGCTGTTTTTGGCATTTCCCCTGAAGATCAGGTTGCAAAACTATGACTTTCCTTCCTTGTATTTCAATCACCAATCTCAGCACTTTGTGAATACTTCAGATCATGCACTGTTCTTGTTTAATTTCTTTTAGGTTTTATTTCTAACCAAACAGGCCTACTGAGATCAAAGATTTGTTTGCTGAGGCAACCTAGTGACCATTTCAGCATACCAGCATCCAGACAAATAAGCACCCATATCAATATATTAACATACAAAACATTAATCATAACATCAAAGACTCCTAAAAACTTACTAGAAACAATTACAACTTGTTCCTATAATCATTGCAATTTATACACTTATAAGAGGATTGCTTTTAAACTGCCACGAACCTTTGAAAGTTGAAACGCTGAAAACAGGGAATTTGCATGTTAAAAATGAGTTGCACACCAGGGTCTTATGAATTCTTTCTATTATAATTACAGAATGCCAACACATTCATTCTGCAACCTGGAACACCTGCAGTACTAGAGAACTGGGCTCAGATCAAAAAAGGGCTGAGCTGCCCGCCCTTTGCAGCTTCCTGATTGCTGCCCAAGTGAAAGAAGTTGCAAAGTGCTCTGAGTAATATAGTGAAGCTTTTCTCCTGAACCCAGAGCTGCAGTTTGCTATTCATAGTATTGAATACTCACAGGCAAACTTTTCTGCAACAACTTTTAATATAATGGGAAATTACTTTCACTCCAAAATATAGCTTCTGCAAATTCCCATAGGATGATGTCTTATCAAGTATTACATTCTTTCTGTAATTATAATAATACTTAGCACATATATACCAGTAAGACTTTTCATCTTCAAGTACTTTACAAACACTAACTAATTCATTAGACAGTTTTAGTGCTATCTGTCTGATTGAATCTATTGAAATACTTTTTTTTTTTTTTAAATACTGAAAACTTTCTTCAGTTTGGTGCAATCTGAGTAGCCCAAATATCAGTCGTTTCATTCAGATGTGCTGGATTTTGTTTCACTGATGATGCTGGTTATTTTAGTACTTGATTAACAAGGTATTGTGAGACAGTCATACAGTGCTCAAGGTGAATTCTGTTATTTCTACCATAAATGCATATTATAACTAAAGTTCAGGATAAACTTGAGCCCTGGTTTATAATTACATGTTAAAAACGTGCTACTTCACTAAACTAATGCGGGAAATAAGTTGTAGATATGCTTTACTTTCACTGCATTCTGTTCATCTCTTTGCACTTTGAGTTGGCTGATCTGTCATTCATTAAGTACCTACACTTGCCTTCAGCTCTACTGGGATTTTTGTACTAGAAAGACTAATTGGCTCGGATCACAAAACAATGTCAAATAGAAGATGGTAAAATAAATAAATAGAATAATGTTTCTTCCTTCAATTTGTATCTCATCATTCCAGATTACATTGCTTTGATTTGTGTTAGCTTTCTGTCTCCTATAGTGCCATTACTTCTAATGAAATGGTGTCAGCTGGCATGTAGTTGTAATTCGATGTTATGTTGTAGTTGCGTGTGTATAATTTTGTTAGTTTGCTTAGCAATACATTGTTATTTCTGAAAGCAATTAGCTGAACAAATGTGTGGAATTGTACATGTAGCAGATTTGGTCACCTGGGAGCTGTTTTCCTTACTTTCCAAGATGAGATGAGTGGAGTAAGTTGGCACATTTCTAAGAGGAAAATAAGTTTGAGAATTGGCTAGCAGTATGTGGTACTGGTCGATCAGTTGCTGACTCAGAAGCACATGCCATATTTCTTTTTAGCTTATTACAGTGATATCTCTGAGAGCAGAATTTTCCCCAGATCTTTCAGGAGAGCATAGGACTGTCAGCCTGACTTCCAGTTCACTAGAAGCTATGGGCACCGTAGTTGCCCATGTATTGCACACAGAATAATCACAGGGAGAGGAGTCTGGCATGTAGTTCCTATTGAAAGTGAATCTGAGCTGGCCAGCTAACTCCCTGTTTGCCTTCAAAACTCTCCATAAAATATTTTCCCTAGGCAAGCAAACACAAAAAGTGTGTGTGCGCGTACCTATGTATATATATATGATGTGCATATATAGGATTATATTGCTAAGTTATTACAGTGGAATCACAATTTATCTTCTATATAAATTTTTAGATTAAGAAACCGGCTATTTAAAATCATGCATCAGAGTACATTCAGAGTGAATAGCTATGAAATAACTATTCAGCATTTGAAATTAATTCTATTTAGTCTAGGATCACTTATTTCTGTCTGTATTTTTTATAACTACATTTCCGCAATACTAGGACAAATTAGAAAAGGGAAAAGCAGTTCATTAGTATCCCTTTTGGCTACTCATGGCATGTGCCGTTATCCCATTCTATTTTTTTGACAGGAAACTTTTACAACTGTAATTACAATTAAAAGACATGCTCTTTTTGTTTTAATATTTATGCCAAACTTCTCTCATGTTTCAAAAATAGTCTATTCAATAATTTAAGAGAAGTCCTAGAAACCGTAACTGAAGTTTTAGAGGCAGATTTTAGGAATGGTACCTTACCTAGAATTATAAATGTGTTTTTTCCAAAAAAAACAGCTACAGAGTTTCAGTAATTCAAGCAAGATACATTGGAGGGAAGTATTAATGCACGAACTTTATATTGTCGCAACATAGTGTACTGATTCGTGCCTAACAGAGTTGTGGACCAGGCCTGGTAAATCTCTAAGACCAGAGGTAGGAGTCCCCCCACAGCCTAGGAAGGGGCTAGAGTATTAACTACAAATCTTCTGCTGGGACTATAAGGGATTTTAAAAATGAATTACGACTGAATAGAATAGAAACAGTGTAAAAAATACACTTGCACAGACTGAAAACCATGTTCACATAACAGACATTTTTCTAGATATTATTTAAGCCATTTATGTGAAATGTATGGATACCGTATGTTTAGTGGCATTGTTAAAACAGGGTGTCTGTACAAATATTTAGCTGTGGGAATTATAAAATCATAAGGCGATTAAGTTAGCTAGTTGTGAAATTCCAATATTGCTTTTTAAATGACTTCAGGATATAGGAGGTGCTAAGGTTATTATCTGTTATCAGGAATACAGCGGAATTGTACGACTGGATAATAACTAAACAACTGACACAATGTAAAATTACATTATCAGTGTGTTAAAACAAAATTGCGCCCTAAAGGAGTCTACATGCCAGCTCAGAGCTGCAGTGTAATTATGCTTAACTCTGATAATTAAAATACAACGGAGATCAACAGAATCATTTTCATTAAGAAAATTATTAATGATGGTGGTATAACAGTAATTGATTGCAGAGCACCACAGGATAACTCAGTGCAGGAAAACCAACATGTTTAACGTGTGTCTGGGCCGGTTGGGTTGCGTTGCGTATCGGCAAGCACGCTGCCCGGCCAGGTGGCACCTGCAGGGCACGTCTTCCGCTGCAAACCCCAAATAAGAAAATGGATGCTTTTCAGGCTGCAGCTTGGAGGGAGAGGGCCGGGTGCTGGCAGATGGGGCAGTGGGACGGGGTTGGGGTCGGCTGCCGAAACGGAGCCTGCTGCCGGCAGCGACTCACATGCTTCTCGAGCTGTCCGTCATCTCATTTCGCATGAGGCGGTGCTTGGTTTTTCATTTCCATTAGTGATTTACTGATGTTATTTCCTGCTCTGCCTGGCCACACCGAGTAGTTTATGCCCTTCGTTATTTCTGAGAGGATACGGGAGGAGAAAAAAACTGCCCTCGCCCCAGTGCGGTTCCAGAGGCACCGCATGGCATCTTAGTAAGTAATTCCACAGGGTGGTCCTGTTAATCGTCCCGGTGATACGGACACATGGTATCAGTGTCATAAAAAGCCTCCATCCCTCCATAAGTGAAATCGCAGTCAGTGCCCACTGAGCGACTATAACAAAATCCTGGCTAGGGAGGATGTTGCCTAAGGGTAAGATCCAAGAATTGTCATTTTCTTTTGGTGAACGCAAAACATGGGGGGGGGGGGGGCAAATTCGGGGGAGTGCTTCTCCGCACAGCTAAGGGATGGGTGCTTTCTCAAACAGATGCTGCTTTTGAAAGCTGCCCAAAAAAGTCTATTCTCCAATCACAATAGAGAACAAGCCTGCTAGGGTGGATTTACAGTATGAGATTAGTTAAAATGACAGCTGCCCACACTGAAACTGTGTCATGTAGCTAATTTATAAATAGAAACTCGAGGAGAGGCAGCACACAGGAGAGGGCAGAGCAGAAGTTGGGGCTGGAACCCCTGGCTGCGCTGCCCAGTGGTTGACTTAAAATAAGCCAGTAAATATATAATTATTTACTTACTTCACTGGTACTGGGATGAATTATTTAGCTGATGTATGTGCCATGCATTGAAGATACAACAAGAGGTTCCATGAAATTACTAGTAAGAATTGATGGCAATTTTTAATTAATTTTGCTAATTTAAGGTGAACAGTCTATTTTTTAACATATAGGGAAAGTCAGTTGTCACAACAGAAGGATTCTTAATTTTTTCTTTCGTGACAGAGGATTGCTTTCCTTAATTGTTCTGTGAGATCCTTGATACCATGTTTTCCCCAGCAAATGAGTTTTCAGCTAGCAAATATATTTTTTTTTTCCCTGCAACTTCAGGCAATCTAATGGTACATTGCGCCACAGACATATAACATCAGAGACCCTAATGAGACACAGGTCAAATGTCATAAGGAGTTCAAACACTGCTGCATTAAAATACGAGTATATATTGTTTTGGGTCAGAGAACAAGTTGTTTAATAGGCCAAAGGTTAACTTGGGGCATATATTTTAGATTGCAAGGGGCTTCTTTCCACATACTATTAAAAGTGAATTTACTTAGTCTGTTCCACATGGACAGTTAGAAAACTGAAGTATCTGCTGTCCCTCTGGATGCCTCCATTAGCTAAACAATGTGCTGAAGCTTTTGGTGGTGCTACAGGTTTTTGTTCTTTCTTTGTACCCACTGACAAAAGTCTGAGTTTTTAACAAAATGCATGCGACACATCCTAATATCAAAGGTCCATGGAAAAGCTTGGTTTACATTTCTTTTTCCACAACACTGAAAAATTGCAAAATATCTCTCAAGAGAAGTACGATTATGTGTATAATGCTTACATAAAATAATATCTCTACAAGGGCAATATACCTTCACAGTCATTGGAAAAAAGTCTCATGGATACAGACATAAAGACATGGTCGGTAGGCAGGTAGATGGCACCATTCATGTTTGGTTTTGCAGGGATGTTTAGAAGAGAGGATGCCTAATGACACTGTTGCAAACAAAACTATTGCGCATCAGCTCTGCTACTTTCCTCCCTGGCCACAGGAGAAAATGTTTTGTCCCCATGACTAGTGATATTTTTTTTTTTTTATATTTATTTTATACTTCTTTATGGAACTAGTATCATATGCATATAATAGCGTACAGTGAATTACTACATGTCCTCTAATCATGTAGATAATAAAGGGAAGATGACAAGAAATACAGGGGTACAGCTATATTTCTACTTTCAATATAAAAATGCTTTCGTTCATTATTAGTGCATTTCATTTACGTAGCAGCCAAGTGATCTTTTAAGGTTGTTCTCATATGTACGTTGGTTTGGGTTTTTTTCTTGTGTTTTTCTTGTCACTTATTGTGTAGTTTATTTCATAGTTTGAAATTGGAATTCTTTTTCATTTGAGGGGGCAAGGAAATAGGCAGAATACTGACATGATTTGCACAGAATTATATATTTTGGACTGAAGCTATAAAAAGCTGTAAACTGAGTCTAACACTCAGTTATGAGAACATGTTCAGGATGGAAAAGAAGCCCAGTCTGTACTTCACACTGAGACCATGTGAAAAGAAATATTGCTTCAGCCATTCAGACCATAGCAAAAATAAATGCAAAGATTTTTTTTTTCCAAGATATGTATATGTCCCTCATTTCTCTAAGTCAATTGCAGTAGAATCAGTCATTTAGAAATCATATTAAGAAAAATGTTGTCATTATTTTCAGGATATGACATAGATGCTAAACATATTTTATTTTCTTTTTAATTAAATTATTTTTTTTCGATCCATTATGCTAAATAAATATTGAGGATTGCAGTAAACCTTGTGACCCCTGTGGCTCATGGTAGTGTTACCTCTGTCGTCTTCCCTGCAAAGCAAAAGGGAAGAAAAAAAGCCCCCAAATTTGCTGAGCCACACAATTCAAGTTGTCGACAACCCCATCCACAAGAAAACAGAAGAAAATATATATGCACTCTGTCCTGTCAAAAGGCTTTCGCCTTATCTTGAGAGACTGTCAGGGCAGGAACATCATGGAATGGACAGGAGTCTATTAAATTAATAAGCTGCTGGATGGTGTCTGGAGAGTTATGATGCTCCATAAATCCAGTTTGATCATGGTGGACAAGGTTTAAATCTGCAGCCTTCTAATACACATCCAGGTCCTGGATTGTATTTGAAGTTTTGTGCTGGAGACACAGAGATAGTCCTGCAGCTTGTGAATTAAGATTTATCATTTTTCCGTACTGTGGTTTTTTTTTTTTTTTTCCCCTACACTTCTGTACAAAAATGAAAACACCTTAGGGATCCTGGCAAATGTTACTGCTTGAAATGAAAGAGCTGTTGTCAAGGTGAAACCATGACCTAGAAGCCTAAAATCAAATTTTGGTCATTCTTTTCAGGCAGCTCCATTGGTGCTCAGTATAAAATGTCTGTATGGGAAGAAACGGGGCTGGATTCATCTCCAGCCTGTTTTATAGAGATTCCTGTCAAATGCACCTACTGTGTATTTGTGATACAAGACAAACTAATGGTGTGCCATATAAAAGCAAAAGCTAAAAAAATGTAGAAATATATTCTTCCCCTGTTCGAGGTGGTTCTGTGTATAACTGACAGTGCAGCGTGAGATTTCTGTGCCCCTTACCTCTAAATGGATTAAGCCTGATGGTAATAATTCAGGGAAGACTCTTTCATGGCATTCAAGGTGCCGAGCTCCCAGGAAAACCCGTGTGACGTGCAGACATGATGTCCATGTGGGCTGTAGAGCCGGACCGCCTGGAACGCAATGTTAAAATCATGTTCGATGTGTTTTGTCTCTAGCTGCTTACAGGCAAGGCCGTTCTTATGGTACAACGTGTGGAATTCAAGTGTCTCTTGGCCACTTAATTGACGTGCAAGCCAGTGATTCATTATTAGGTCCCTAAGCTCATATTCTTGTCACTCTGGAGGCCCTGGCAGGTGATTGCTGTGCTAGCTTACCTAGGCAATGGCACAGCCAGCAGTCCTCTCTTCTCAAATTCCCTTGCCGTGTTTTGGATCCTGCCTAATTTATTTATTGATGGTACTTAGAATCTCTGTTACTTTTAAAAGCAATCTGTGCTCATTTTTGTTCTCATTGTTAATTTAGGAGGCTAAAGAGACTTCTTGACATTAGAGAAGTATAAAAACGATGTGTATGTTAAAAGAAATGTATAGGTCCAGTTGCAATACCAAGGACAATGAGATTTGTTTTATACTCAGGAAAATGGATTCAGAGGTGAAAGCAATTGAAAAAGCTCTTCTGGTGTGTAGCTTTCCTTGAACAGAAATTGGCATCAAGATGTAACCCTCAGTCATATCCGTACATACATCTCCCTCCATTGTCTTCTAGAAATTACCTAAGAGCTGTAGCCAGAGATCATATGTGACTGAATCCTGACCTCTCTGTTGATCCTGGGGATCAATCTGTGTACTCTTTGATCCAAAGATCAATGTCAGCATTTCTCTCCTTCTCCCATGGCATTCCAACGCTGCTCCCTACTGCAGACAGAGGCCACAAGGAGCAGGACTTCCCAGCAGGGCACTGTGACACTGAGGCCAGCAGTGCAGACCACATCCATTTTTCCTAATGCAATGGCAATTGCACCCTGTTATTTGGATCAGGTTATGAAGTGTGTATAGTGCAATGGGGAGGAGGGAGAGTGGAGGTTAGAGAACAAACAACTCCAGCGTCGCACAACATATGGGAGTCCCTTGTTGCAGTCCCCTTGCAAATGAGGCAGGATGCTCCCACCGCCTGCAGCTGCCCTTCTCCTCACCAGCGCTGGGGCACCGCTCAGCCTTCCCACCGCTTTAGTCTTCTCCAGAGAGAACTGAAGGAAGTATGGAGAAGTTGCAACCTGTTTCGGTGTGTGTTTAATATTTAAGGAACAAACCCCTGTCAGAGCAGACAAGGAGAGAACTAAGCAGCTTTCTTAAAATGTAATTTCTTTTGGTGTTACAAAAAAAAAAGAGAAAAAAATGTAAAAGCTGTTTCAGATTTCATTTTTTCTTTCTTGTTTCAGTTTCATTCCATCAGGGCATGTGGGGCAATGTGATGCTGACAAACAGATCTATGCTAGAGTGTGCCCAAATTGTGATATTTGAAGCTAGTTGTGATGTTGAAGCAGATTCAGTAGAGATGTTCAGTAACTGAGTGGTGCTGCACATGACTGAATTGGTCAGTGGCATGCAGAACCAAGGTTTGTTGCTGGAGCAGAAATTGCCTGTAAGATAATTTCCTATGAAAATATCATAGTATACAGGCATATATACATGCATACATGCATGCATATATGCGTATATGTCTCTCTCTCTCAAAAAAACCCCTCAGGCCAGAGTTAGTGTTTCACTCAAGCCACAGAAGCTTGTGAAATCTCTTCCTATCGCTGCGATATATACTTCTACATAGGCAACTCCAGCTCTTCTAAACATTTCTACTTTCACAGGTTAATAATAATTGAGAGGAAATTTTATTTGGAAAAGAGTTTAGAAGATAGAATAAGTCCTGGCTAACATTGTTAAGGCTTGAGAAAATTGGTAATATTAGCTATATAAGTTACAGAAGAATGCTAGTTTTGCAATGAAGTGGTGAAAGCAGATGACACAGGGAAGAATATACATTTTAGGGAGTGCAAACCAATGTAAAAAGAATATTGAAAAGTCAGATTGTATTAGAAACACTAGAAGAAAGGTGTATTCAGACTTAATCAGATGGATTTAGTAACATTGTAACTTCTTATTTAAAAAATAGAAGTGCACAGTCAGGTAATACATACTGGGCTCTATAACATTTTGATGAATGGAGAATTCTTGTTTGTAAGAGTGGTGATACAGAAACACACACAAATTGAAAATTTGCTCTTACAATTGTATATATAAAAATAATGTGGTAGAAGCATATTGGACAGTAAAGACAGTGCACAAATTAATCAAGATCTGAACAAATGAAAGACATTTTTGAGAAAGCCAAGGATCAGTGGGTTAATGGGAATTGACTAATATGCCCTAACCTTCAACTAGGAAACTAAGACTAAGTATTGTGGTGGGTTTGTTAGCTGAAACAAGTGTTCGGATACACAGGAATGGAAGCACCTGAGCTTCTGTGTCTTTGGCCAGTTAGACAACTGTGTCTTTGGCCAGCCAAAATGTTTGTTGATATTATAAGATGGGCGAAGTATGAGATGAAAAGGAACTGTTTTACAGTAGGAAATGAGAGGGGTGGCATCAAGTGATCGCTATGCATCTTCTATTAATAAACTGTCCTTCTAAATGTGAACAGGCTTGCTTTTATGGTGGCTGCACGTGCATTTTAATGGATTTAAATTATGTGAGGTTTAAATGCATTTTCAAGTTACAATTAAATGAAAATTTAAAATAAGACTGACAGATTGCTAAGGCTAAGCCACTTTTATGATTAAGGTTCAATTAAATTATATTTATCGTTGGAGCAAATGAAGTGTAAAACCACAAACAATGATATTTTTCAGTGGCTTACTTTGGTGGAAACTGTAGCCTGAAGTATGACTTCAAGACTTTTATATTCCCTTCCCTCCTAAAGTAGAAATTAATTAGGGCTAAACAGGAGTTGGCTATACGTTCGGAACTGCATCCTGAGAGTCTTTCGTGGACCAGTGGTCCAGCAGCAATTTACTCAGAAAGCTGTTTTGTGATGCAAAGTGTTATGGATTTTATTTGGGTTCAACTAGCTAAGTTAGGGAAAAACTTGAAATTTTAATAATGGTTTAAAGAATAAATGGTTTTCGTTGCTTTCATGGAAGCCACTTTTGGCCCTTTGCACTCTCTCAGAAGATCTGCTGAGATCAACTCTTTAAATACAGTTCTTTCCATGTACTTTCTACATAAATCCTTAAATGTCATAAGCTTTGCAGTGAGTCAAGGAGAGAATGCTGGTTTTGTACGTGCAAGCTATTTCTCCGTTACATCCACTGTACCATAACGCATGAAACATGACAATTTTCTGGCTTGCCTCAATATGATCCTCAACTTTATATAAGTGTGGTACTGCTCTCTTTTTCTGATACACTTCCTATAATTCGTTATTTATTTTCTCTTCATTTTGTCCTACAGAAATGTGTGCAAAAGAAACAACATTCTGCATTCTGCTTCTTTGATTTGATCTCAGTTTTATAATCTAGGACATAACATAACGAATGGATTAAGTTTGGACATTGAGCAACTTGAGTTTTTTTGACATATTTAAAAACCGATCCACAGCATCATAAAAATTGTTCTTTCCAAAACACCATTCCTCTCATTTATAAAAATGCTCCTAAGTGATGTTAAGCAGAAAAAACTAATTTCAGATCAATTACACCTAGAAAAACCCTTTAATATATTCAGCTAGAAGATTCCAAAGAAGTGATGAGCTGATATATGACCTTCTTCTCTTAAAGAACAGCAAAGTGAAGCCTGATCCTAGTGTTAGCACTTGGATTTTTGTTGTATGTTGCTAATTATTGCAAAGTCTAAACATGCAAACAGTTGAATACTCAAAGGTCTAATTGTACAGAAAGAATTTGGTTCCTGAGTCAGAGAACTCTCCAAAGGCACCCATTGAGAAGTACTTTCCTTAACAAGAGCACTTTCTTGAAATGGGACTCCTTTTGGCTCTTAAACTGGTACACGGGAGATCTAAGAGTTGGTCCTTAAGCTGAAGATATTGAAGGAAATTCTTAAGTTCGGGACTGCTATTTTTGTGTGCCAGTCTTCTATGGCTGTATCACATCCCTTGTGTTGTCTCTGGGATGTTCGTGTTATAGAAGAATCAATAGGAGCTGATTAGCTGAGGTTTCCTTTGAGCACATTAGCCTGACAGTCTACCATTTTGTAGAATAATACTGTAAATGGGGGACGCAAAAAGAAGAAAATACTCTGAGGAAAAACAATTCGGTTTTACTTAGGAAACAATCTTGCTTTTCTTTGATATTGTTAGAGACTACTTAGAGTTTTAAACTCAATATTCTTGTAGGGTTACTATATTATTTTGCTTTATCCTGACATAACTATTGTTTCTATGGAAAATAGACTTTTTTCCATAGCACTGAACCAGTTAGACTATATCCTTAACACAGGGAACAGCTGTTAATGTTTTGAGATATTTAAAATATTTTCAGTATATAGCGTTTGGTTGGTGCATTGTCTTTTTTTACATCACAGTCAGTTATCTTCATTGGCATCTACTGGTAGAAAACATGTAGTGGAGTAAAGAATCATCCCATAATTTTCCTCATTCGTTGTTCTCATTTCTTTCCACATTTCCTGCTCTGCAGAAATTCAGGTGCATAGAGGAAATGTCCAAAAAAGGATGAACCAAGTCTCTGAGTAGTCCTTTCTAGCATGCATACCATATCATAATTGTAAGTACATAACAATACTGAACTCTGCCCTCCAGAGATGGAAAAAATTGTCACCAGACAGGCTAAGTCATCAGCAGGGACTTACAAGTCTCCTATCATCCCTTCATCATAGATCCTAAATATTGCATTACCAGCAGGGCTCTCTGGCAAATTAAAACACCAGAGAGAAGCCACACAGGACTTCACGTAGAGTTCAGGAGATGAAAAGGAACTGCCGGAAGTAATTGAGTCCCAGCGTTTTGATAATACATGGGTTGCTTAATTACATTCCCCTTTGTTCCCTTTTGAAAATGGGATGCATCATTCTCTCTTTTTCAGAGTTTATACAGAGGTCTATGTGTGATAATCTAGCACTTAACTACACATAGCTGGACTAATAAAGAAGCTTTGCATAGCAATAGCATGCATACTGCATCTTCAAAATCTTTTTATATTATCTACTCAGAATATTTTGTATAAACTAAAGTAATGGTACACAAGAAAGAGAAAGTATTATATAGTACTCTTCATGTCTGAGCAGCCCAAATAGTAAATGCATGGTTTATGGCATTCATGGCTGAAATGCAGGAAGTTTTTTCTTGAGTGGAAGTGTTTTTAAAATGCTTTGTAACATGCAGTAACAGTATGCATCCTTTTAAGGCAGGAGGAAAGAAGCAAACATTTCAAACCTTATTATTTAGGAAAGATTTGGATGCTCAGCGTGTCTCTTTACATCTATCACTATAAAGAGAGAAAAGAATAAAGGATTATTTGGAAGTTTATTGATGGATTGTTGAAATGTAACTACTCAGTCAGCCAGGCTTTTGATAACTCTTATATATACTTGGAGTTGGAGGTGCCGACATGTAATACAGCTATATCTCATTAGGTTTATGTAAAAAAAGTGGGAATTTTTCTGAATGTATTTGATGCCCTCTTTTTTCATTTTTCAGTATACATAACTCTTCCTTTGGGAGATTTCAATGTAAAATACTTCTGTTCTTATCCCATGGACAACTCACTCTGAGTTGCTGAAAATTTGAAATCTTTCCAGTCGTTAGTTGGAGAGGTAGTATGTGCTCAGGTATAAAAAAATTGAGGTAAACTTGTCACCATTGTTTCATAAAAAGAAGAAACTAATCTTGAAATATTAGCAGCAAGTTTTTGGTATTTCATTTACATCACAGTGAGGTGCAGCTCTGCATTTGGATCTTAATTCATACTTCCTCAGAAAGCACTGACATTTGGATTTGGGAGGAGGTTGTAATTCTTGCCTTGGCTTTTTTTTTTTTTTTCCAGAATTGTACCCTTTCTTAATTCATATTTTGGTCCAATCTTAAGGCATCATGTACATTTTTTAATTGGGGGAGATTGTGAATAGCTCTTTCCTTTGGAGAAGAGAAAATGCATAAAGGCAACCAAACGGAGTGAGCATAGTGTTATTCTAAACTGTCAGATTGTGCATAGGTCTCTCTAATACTTCTCAGGTTCTAGTGTGCTGGTGATATAGTTTCAATAGATGCACTAAGGAAAGTGCCAAGACCAGCTTTGACAGGGTTTTCTTTTTTTTTTTTCTTTTTTTTTTTTCCTCCTCCTCTTTCTCTTTTAATCCCTGTGGGGCTCTGTGATTTTTCATAGCTGGACTAAAGTTGTGTCAACGGGAGACTTGCACCATAAAGACTGAAATGTTAAAGAAAGCTACAAGGAACAGCTTTGAGGCAAGGTTTCAAGCTTTGTCATCACGCTTGAAGAATTTTCTGTTTAATGTACTGTAATGCAGTATTCAATGGGGACAAGTTTAATTGAGTTTTACACAACCCAGTTGGGAGTAGCGCTGCAAGGTAGGTGATGTCTAGGTTTTTAATCTTCCACTCCAGAGAGGCTTGTTGACGAAGTGGTTCTTTCTCTTTGTAAGAAAAAAGGGAAGCATGAGAAATGATACATCCGTGGATAAAACCAATTGGCAACCCCCAAAGGAATGAGGGCGATAAGGCGAATCCAGCACTTGTAAGAAATAAAAGAATCCAACTGTTCATTTAAATGAGAAACAACACATGTGATTGAGGAGGCAGGGAGGCTGGGCGCTGGAGTGGGGAGGAAGGGACTAACAAACAGAGTGGCTGGTGTCGGAGTTAGGCGTCCCACACAAACAAGCCAGGGTTTGTTAGGCAGATTACCAAAGAGAGAGTTAACGACATGTATTTTTTAAAGAAAAAGGAGAGCCAGGCGTTTCCTATATCGGAGAAGGTGGCTGAAGTGGCAGGAGGGAGGAAGCTGCTGTTAGGCAAGCCTTACTTAAAGAATCGCTATTCCTTCCCTGAGGCCTAACAGCAGCTCTCTATCAAACAGCATAAAAATAGCACTGGACCCTGTCAAAGAGAAAATAATACCTTCTGTGTAAGCCTTAGTGTATTAAACTGTAGTCCTGTTCAAGTTACTTCTGCTAGAACTTAAGCAGCCGAAAGGATAAAAGCATGCAGTCAATATACTGCCAAATCATCTCCCCGCTTTGGCTCTGCATCCCTGCTGAAGCAAAAACTGTTTAGTTAGCCCTAAAAGTGCTGTCTGCCCTTCATTAAAACTTCTGCTCTTGCCAATCATGTACAATTACGTGTTATAGCATATTTTAATTTTCACCTGTAAAGTGATACTAATACTGTTCCACTTGTTTTCTCTTAAGATATTTAAGAGATTTGACCTGGTGTGTGACAGAAACTGCTTGTTTGTTGTTTTGTTTTGTCATTTAATGCTCATGTTGGTGTATTTGTTTGGAGAGGTTTTCCTCCTCTCTCTGGAGTCATTCGCTGGAGGAGATGCTATGTTGTGCGATGATGGTTTTCAGGTTTTCTCTGCCATCTTAACATCAAACCTCTCATTTTGCTTCATCACAATCAACAGGACTTAACACGTTGTCTTTTTTTGTAAAATATACTGAAGACCAAGGTTGGCATGAACTTAAACAAACAGTAGCTGGGGGGTGCTCTGCTGCCCAGCGAGGTGTTTGCACACCTTTCGGGGAGGCTGTGGGGTGAGGAGAGCAGCCAGCCAGGCTGACCTCACACACCTCCGTCCCGCTCTGCCGCCTCACATAGCCACCTGCCTGCCAGTGCCGCAGATGAGCCCCAACAGCAAGATTAGCCTCGTGCCTTTTTAAAAATTTGCCGGTACCCCTTTCTTTGCCCAGATCGGGTGGCTTTCACACCCGCCTTAGGAGGGAAGGCGGCGGTGGCTGCTAGTCCAGCCTGCTTTCGGGAGGAGAGCGGGGGGTGGGTTTCATGACAGAGTGGAAAGCCTCGGTAACCAGCTATTGTGTGGGAGGGTTGAATTTCACCCGCAGAACACATACGGTGAGACAAATTGGAAATTGCAGTGGAATATGCAGAATTTACACTGTGCTTCTTTCCAAGGTACCACCAGAATCCCTGTTAAATTTATAAATACAGTACACATGCAAAGTATAGAGCTGAGCAAATAATTCACAATGAATAATTTATCTGACAAATTTAGCCTTTTTTCTGCTCATGAAATATCCATGAACAGATCTGTGATTTGTAACTGCAACCTTTACAGTGCATTAACATAGGGGGTTTTTTAATTTAATTTCCTTGTGTAGTTTGGTGTAAAAAAGTAATTCCCTGTTATTAATCATATTAGCATTTTAAATAGTCCAAAAGTAGGCTTTGAAGTTCAGCCATCAACCAACTGAAGGGGCTGAAGGAGATAGGTGTTTTTACCTTGCTGCTGCTGCTGTTTGTCCAGAAACATTTTTTCCGTAGGCTACATTTACAAGGAGACATCACGGCATTTTTTATTTTTGCAGCCTCTCAGTTGGTGTAGAAAATTACAGAACTGTCTCCTCTTTACTGGAAGTGAATATTCTGAACAATAATGTCCAATGAAGCACAGCTTTCAGATTAAAACTGAGGTGGGAGGGCTTGGGAGGGTGGGGCTGCACACTCAACTTTTCTTAAAATGTATATTTTGAATATAATTACTCTCTCTTGTAACACACAGAACGTATCCCCATTGTAGCCTGATAGTGGCATCCCTTTGCGTGCACTGAAAGAATGGGGAGAAATGAGACTAATATTTTACAAGGCCTTAGCAAAATTTGAAGCACTGTTTTCAGAATGAATTGGTTGTGGTTAAATAAACATAAACTAAAAGCCTGGGGTTTTTGAGGGTAAACAGTTTGAAAATGTAGCATTAGCAGATATGTTTACTGAACATTCTTAGACGATATATTTTTTTCAGTATCTGATCATCTTTCTATTCTAATATTTCCTCTATAGTCAAGCAAAATCATTACTATTTACCATGGACTAAACCTTGAGGAGTTCAAATGGTTTCAGTTAAGTTGTCAACTGAATTTTTTTCATCCTTGTTAAAAATACAGCTAGACATTTTTACTGTTGATAACCTTTCAATTTATTGAATTTCTCCCATGATTCCAAAATTTCTAAAATATTTTTTAGCGTTTCCCAAAGTTTATCTCTATCTATGTAAAGCTGTAACGTCAGAGGTAATGCTTAATAAATGGACAGAAATACAAGAAAATTTTAATGAAAGGGGGCTACTGTAAACAAAATAAGGCATTTGTGCTTCATTTGACATATTTAAGGATAATATATGTTTTGTGAGGCTCTCACAGATTTAATATATAGTTCTGCTCAGAAGAACAGCTTTAACAATAATATCTATGTGGTCAATAGATCAGCTTATTGCCTGCATACACAATTAAATCTGTAGGCTTTGCTGGGAAAAAAAGTTTACTCTGTTATTTCTGATGGTATGGCAGAATTCAATACAGCTAAGAAAGAGTCAACTGGATTTTACTCATAATTTGTCCTCCTCAGAATAGTTTAATAAATTCCAAGCAGTTCTATATCACTATAAACCTACTGAGGGCATTGAATGCCTTCAACAACTCCCATTAAAAAAAGACCTAATTTGGTCCTCAGAAACACCATAGTCAGTGATGAGTGATATAGAAAGAACCCAGCTTGACTTTTAGAGCCAGGATGAGTTTACAGAACTGTTATTTCTTATAAATGGATCCACTGAACATAGGAATAATTGAGGTGTCAGGAAAAGCCCAGCCTCTATTTATAATAGGCCACGACCACACATTATAAAAATAAATAATTCAATAATTCCTTTTTTGGTATTACATAATAACAAAAAAAAATCTTTAGGACATTCGAAAACAAATCCCACAGCAATCAGCTGAACATTGTATGAAGGAATTTTGGCATCTCTCCATTCTGAAGACATAAGGCAGTTTTGTTTCCCTATTAGAAAAATAGTCATAAGATCCTCTGCTTGCCTTCTTTACAAAGCTGTTTCAAGTAAAGAAAAACCCAAATGTTCTCAGTGCAGGAAGTATTCATACAATCTCCCAAAGCGTTGGTGTAGGTAGATTAGAATATAATAAAAGCAGATACTATAGCAGGTCCTCTGGAATAATCCCAGGTGCCAAGATCCATCCATTCTTTCATCCATCCAAATTCATTGAAACCAGTGCTTAACCGGAATGGACATCCCTGAGCAGATCTAGCCAAAGACTGGTGAAGGAAAATCTAAATTGGCATCAGTGGAACTGTGATTTAGCCCAAAAGGCAGACTGTGTCAGGTCTCTAGATGTGCTTCTGACCTGTGTCCTTCCCAGCATCCCATTTGTACATGTCATAATTTTGCCATTTCACAGCTGAGACTGAAATAAAATCAGAGAACAAGGGATTTTCAGAGCACCACCATACTGGACATCTTTGTGCCTCTCACAGAAGTGTAAGTGCACTTCCATGTTTGTCTTCTAAGGAAAATAAAATAAAACAGACCATTACTCTACAGGCAGTCCTCATGCAGAAAACCAAAGCAATCTGTAGAGTACCTATATATTTCCTTCGATTGCATTCAGGTAGAATATTTTGGTGAAGCACATATCTCCAGCCTTCATACAGACATATAGACCAACACTTAACATGGATCTCCATCCCAAATTTATTTTTTGAAGTAATAACAAGTTCCAGTAGTATTTTTAGTTTTAATTCCGTCGTATGTTAGTGGTTTTTATCCAGAGATGACAGCCACATCCACACCTGAAGATGTCGGCGTAGTTAGCTGCTTGCTCTTTGACATGCTTGCTCTAGAAGGCGGCCTTCTGAACATCACATTTAGTGCTCATGATGGAAAGGAAGAGACTGGTTCTGTCCATCATGATGTGGGAGGGAGACTTGGGGTTTTGTGACTTGCTAGAGATGGAGGAATTAGAAGAGTAAAAAATGCAGGGACCACTAAATGGAGTAGTCACAGATGATCCTGGGGAGGAAAACAAGTGTTCTGTTTAAACCTTGTGCTAGTGGGATGATCGTGTCGTTTAGTAATGGGAGCTATTTCAAGTTATTTCAAGCCTGTGTTTGAATGGCAAATCACTGAATTTAAATTGATAACTCTTGAGAGCAGTACAAATGAGAGCTAAATACCTGTGCAGCTGAAAGAATTTTGTTTGATTGTTTTTTCTTTCTAAAAAATGACAATAAAATAATATATTAAGATAACATAATTGGGTAGGAATCAGCAGGGCTTAAATGCAATCAAGTCTATAAAGGAGGAGTGTGGAAGCTGTTACAAACACATGAAAACATCATCCAGAAGCACAGACTGCGGAGATGAAAACATGCAGGGAAAGAATAAGAAAGTGAGAATTTATCTTTCTTTCACAGATGATAACATCAGCACACGTATTATTAATAACATAATATTTAATCATGAATATCTACAAATTTCCTATAAATATATGATAGGTATTTGTTCTATCTTACATTATAATTAATTTCTGATATTGTCCTGATGCAGCTGGAAACAAGTTCTAAGAATAAACTCTCAAGATTCATACTCGTAAATATTAACTCTGAAGTCTAATAATGAGCTCATCTATACAAGTTATTCATTATTTCACTTGCAATCAAGTGAAGATCAGAAAATAAGGGTAGTATCATATTATGAAAAGAACAAACTTTACAGGAAATTTTATTTTGGCATTAGAGACTTTGGAGCTTTGTAATTGCTTTCTGGAAAAGCATTGTCTTATTTTTTCCCATCCAGTTTCTGAATTTTCTATTGAAATTGCAAAATCCATTCATTTTCAGATTTTTTACTGCATTCCTACAAATGCTGCCTTGAGCTTTCCCACTATGTATTTAGTTTTTTGCCGAAACACACCAGTTTTCAGCTGGTTTTGCCAAATTAAGAGTGCTTCATTTCCATTTCATCTGAATTTAGGAAAAGGAGTTCAAATGTGAGATCGTTGAACGGTGATTTAGCCTCCTAAGTGATGGCTTTGTATTTTGAGAAGAAATTAAATTAATTCTGTTAAGTTTGAATTATTTTTTCTTTTTTTTTTTTTTTTTGTTGTAGAATGGCACGTTTTCTATGGAAATGGAGAGCTGTACATTATTGGGGTACAGCCCAATTCTGTCAATGAGATGTGTTGCAATTGCTAAAAAATTGCAAGGAATGAATGATTCCTAGGAAATAAACAATGGAAAATATGGGTGCGTTAATCAGTCCATTTTGTCTTCCTTTTGCCAAGGAAAAAAAAAAAGAAAAAGCAAGCATGCAAGCAAGCATCATACTCTCCCTGATATTAAAATCTATGGGAATTTGATGAGATAAAAGAAATGTTAAATGAACATTCTTCCTCTAAACCGACATGTCTAGAAAGGCAATTTTAGTAGTACAGCAGTGTAGCATTTTGTTTTTTCTGCAATAAAGCCATCAGATCAATAAAAAATTATGTAGCAGATTATTATTACACTGTGCTCACCATAGCTCTAATCGTAAATAATACAGCAGTTATCCTGGTTATATTAATTATAATTAGAATGCAGATAATGCAGACGGTCTTTTATTACTAGAGCCAAATCAATTTTCCAGTGTTATTCAATGCAAGGTCACACAAAGTTGTTGAAGCTCTTAGACTTCTTATGAAATGACCTGCATATGTAAGAGAGGGTTTGGCTCAGCTGTGTAAGACACATTGACTGGGAAGTGCATTGAAATAATTACAGCCATGAACTCTTGCCTATAATGGCAGAATTTCATTTTATAAAGTAAGCATAGCTGTAATCCAGGCTCCTTTATGGTGGGAAGCCTCATAAATCTTTCAGAGAAGACCAAGTCTTTCTCTTATTTGTAAAGCAGAAATCAAAATGAATTAGTTTCAGTTGTTATTCTTTCCATCTGTACTGTTGTGTTAAATATACTGAATGTGTCCACGTTGTGTATTAATATGGAAAAAAATTAAAAGAAGAAAATATTTAATGGAGATATTTCGCTGCATTATTTTAACATAGACTGTTTTAAAGTTCACTAGTTTAGGCTCTGGGGCTCTCCTGGATCACTTAAAGCTGTTACCGTCTTTTAGGATTGCACTGGCTTAATGTATTTGTCTTCTATCTCTCATGGCTTCAGTTTAACTCAGACTCACAGAGGAAGTGATATGCTTAAAATGTGCCTGTCTGTCCTGTAACTGATGAGCAGATTAGTAGGACACTGCCAGATAATCATCTCTGAGATGCATTGGATTCATATGCGTAAATGACACATGGCAGAGAGAGGGAAAGATCGGGGAAAGTGTCATTTAGTTTTGTGCTTTTCCGCTTTCTTTAAGCATGTATACAGATGGCCATTAGATATGCTCTATGCCGGATTCTTGCAGCTTTGAATTCACTTTTCTTCTTTTTGTTCTATCTGTCATGTACCGAAGTGCTTCCAGAGAAACAAAGCAAACAACAGTAAACAGAGCAAGTAGGAGCTAGTTAGGGAGAGGCACAAGGCTAGGAGCAATTTAAAGAATAAAGGGTTTGTTGCTATTTGCTTGCTCGCTTACTTTGTTTTGCTTTGCTTTGTTACTCAATAGAAAAAAAAGGAATAGCCCTCCACAGAAAAAAACGTGCATTTATTTGAAGATAGCGGTGATACTTAAATCTTTAATATTCGTCTACAAACTGCTCTCAGGTGGGTTTGCAAATTTGCTTTTAAATCAGTGGGAGTTTGGCGTGTGTATCGGAGCACAGCGGTCCAGGCAATCTCCTACATGCCCATGTGTGTGTTTGGTCTTACATCTGGCCTCTAACTCATACCTTAATTCAGCAGAGTGACGGTGTTTTAAAAAGGGTCTCTGATCACTTTTTGCTTTTTAGCTTGTCATAAATCCTATTATCAGCAGTACCTGAGCTTGAGGAATCCAGTCATTTGAATCAAAATGCTTCCTTCTGACAATAACCAAGGAAGGAGACAAAGCCATTTGGCAAGCAAATGAATCACAACTAGAAATGTTTATACTTCTAGATAAATGTAGCATGGATTTTGATAGTATATCATAGTGTTCGGCTTATAGAATGTGAACAGGGTTTATGTGTGAGTGAAAATGTGAGAGAAATAGAGGAAAGGGTGTTAGGGAAAACTTGGTATAAATGGACTTTGAGGCTTTGCTCAAATATTGGAGATTTGCGCTTTCAAACCAAATTATTCTAAAGGTAAATGAAAAAAAAAAAAAAGAAATAAATGCTCTTCAGAGATATTTCTATGACATGTATGATTTTATACCTATGATACTTCTCATGGATATCTCAGTTCTGTGTGAGCTGATTTAATCTTATCTAGAGAAAAGTTGATGTCTCTGAGACCCACCTGCCTCTTTATTTTGGTGGCAGTAATTTAATCAGGATTTCCCATAAGCCTCCCATTCTCTACAAACACATTGCTGGTTTGTTTGGTTTGGTTTTGTGTTTTAATTATAATAATGTAATAGTACTTACAGGTTCAGGGCATCACTTTCTAAGCTTGAGGTGTAAGATAGAACAAGGAAACATTGGGGCAAAATTTATTTTAGTTTCTCAGTTTTTGCTGAAGTTACTGCTCCATTTTAGCCGTTAAAAGAGCCCAGCATCCTTTTTGTCCTTTTCTTCTAAGTTGGTTGTTTTTATACAAAGGAAAAAAACTCACACTTTTGAAAAGTTCACGTTAAAACCAAACAGTACAAAGGTACACTATATGATTGCTTGGTGTACTTTTTCTTTTCTTTGCTTAAAAAATTCTGAAGCTCATGGTATATATTCTTGTGAGGGTTTTTTTTAAGGCACTCTATCTCAGAGGTAGCATGTGTATCAGGGGAGGCAGGGATTGCTATGGTAAGTACCCCTGCTTCAAATAATAGGATTTGGGAATTATTTTCAGTCCAAAACATAAGGGAAAAAATGTCTAAAAGTGACCTTGTCGTCTGAATTAACTTCCATGAGATTCCACTTTAAAATGATATGCCCAGTATTATCATTTTACTGCCAAAAACTGGGAACACTTCCAAATTTTGACTTACAAATTATTGTACTTCCAACTGAAAAAAAAAGGAAGCTTTTTGAAGTACTTCTTTTTGTTGAATACTGTAATAGATGGCTCTGTAAAATCCTGCGTAAATGGCCAAGACCGCAAGTTCGAGCTGCCCCCAAGGCAGTCTTATCTTACACACAGGCTTTTAGAAGATTTTTGTTTTGTTCTTGAATGTGTGTAGTTTATGTGTTTCATCAGAAGATGCCTGTTTTTTTGCCTGACTCTACACCCCCATGTCAATACCACTCAGGTTCACAAGGGGAGTTAGCCGCAGGATTTGTGCTGCGCTGAAGAAGAAAGATTATCTTTCCTGTAGGGTGGGGGGGAGCGCATTGTGCACGTCTCTAAAGTAAAGACTGCGGGGAAAAAATGAAGAGGGCATAACTTTCTAATATACAATAGCATTCCTAAGTTAATACAGCATGCTGGAATTTAGTGGAACATTTTATTATTCGGTGATCATTTTTCTTTACATCTTGTAAATAAAATGTTGCTCGTCTTAACGGGCATTCATCAGCAGCAGGGTAGGTTTCCAATCAGCTACACAAACCACTGCTCTAAGTGCACTTGATAGTGTCTCCAGCAAATAGCTTTAGAAAATATCCTTCCTACCGTACATACCCTCATGTGAGGATTACCTGCAATGATACGATACATCCTCGTACATTCAGGCGGCCTCGTGTGCCTCTGATCTATGCTGGCTTTCACTGCCACTGTTTCCGAAATGGCCTTTCTGCGTCCTGATCACAACATGAAGCAAAAAAGTACCATCTGGACACTGCATGCTAAAAAGTCAAAGATCTGTATGTGTATTATGCCCAAAAGGACATTTTCTTGTCAGTTAAGCTGCCATGTACTTTAGTCTGTCACTGATAACTAACAAAATTACAGTATGGTAATTTTAATTGGAAGCTATCCATTTTTGTCCCTCAGGTTTTTCTTTTATTCCCGGTGGCAATCTTCTTTTGCAGCAGGCTCCTTCACTGCGGTGCAGGCGTGGGCAGAGCCCGGTGGGAAGGCGGACGCGCCCGGGCACCGCAGCGTCCAGCTGCCAGGGTGCTGCGCTGCCGCCGCGGCCCAGCAGTTTTGCCAGAGCCATTGATCCAAGCTTAGCAGTGCGTGTCCTTTTTGTAATTCCTTAATTCTGCTGGTTTTTTACTCACCTGGAGTCCCACAAAGCTATTCGACAATTAAGGTTATAGAATGAAAGAGGCGGTCCCCCTGACTCTGCTGGAGGTTGGAAAGATGCTGATACAGGCCAGGGAAGGAGGCACAACGGGGTTAGACGGAGAAAGTGAACCTTCCCCTGTTTGAAAGCTGTAAGTAAGAATATTTAGGGCATCAGTGTTGTCCTTACTGGGGAGGCAGAGAGGGAGTGAGAGCCTGTCTCCTGAAATAAGAATAGCATCAATGACTGCAGGCCTACAGAGGAGGGGGTAGCTTGCTTTTAGAGGGCAAAAACCAGGGTAAGGATGGGAAAGTGGAAAAGAGGAAAAGGAACCAAACATGTGGGATCTGAAAGACTGTACTTTCATTTTAATGTATACATAAAGATTGATGTTGTTTTGCTTCTATTTATTTGTCTGTTTGTTATCTGAGTGGTGCACAGTGCAGGGAATTTCACTGTTTTTTCCTTTTATCTGGATGACTCAGAAAAGTAAAAAATGCAGCTTGTAATGTTGGCTTATGGCCTGGCAGAGTAGAAAAGGGTGCAAGCCAAACGCCCAGTCACCTGAATCTCCTCGTGGAGGAGAATCGGGTAAACACTTCAAACTTGGAAATAAATTCTGCATATGAACATCCCAAAATAGAATAAATCTGCATATGGATGTAGATATACAAATAGTACTTGAGCATATTTTTGAGCGAATTTGGGTCTCTGCAGCATTAGTGCCAGATTAAAAACACAACATACATATTTTCCAAGGTGTAATTTTGTGGAGCTGAACCTGAAGTGCCATTGTCCAGTTTCATAGCATCTTAGGTCAGAAGTGTTATAGTCCAATACCAAAAGATGGTGCATTACCAGCTGGATTTTGATAAAGCTTTTAATGAAAAGATAAATATATACATTCTAAATTTAAGAGATCGACAGTTCTTATCACCTTAAGAATTATCTTTAAATATACCAAAACTAGAAAATGTGAAAATGAGCATCATTATCACTTTGGTCTAAAAATGGGGCTGGAATTGTGACTGAGAGAACAGCATGGGAAAAAGAGAATGACATGGAATGTAAGTGGCCTACAGACTGGGCACAAAAGTTGTCCTCCTGAATTTTCATTGCATTATGTCAGAGGCCTTTTTCCTTGACAAAAGTTAAACAAAATGCTTTGTCTAAACATCAGAAAAATAAAAAAATGAAAAAAAAAGAGAGCAAGGTCAAAATTCATCTGCCCAATGTGCAGCTAAATTTATGAAAACAAGTTATTTTTAGTTATAGTTTTGGTTATAGTTTAGCTAGGTTCAGTTATTTTTGTTGCTCCAAATAAAAGATGGAAAAATACAAAACGAGGGATTTGGTCATGTTCTTTAATAGGAGAATGCTAATGGTGGGTCCAATTCAGTGTTCTCCTCTGGATCATCATTTGTGTGCTATGTAAAAACATGTCAGTAGAGGTTTTCAAACGCAGCAGAAAGTACTAAATGAAAATGATTCAGACAATGCATCAGCTGAGAAAAATCCATACAGAGAAGTGGAAACTCTGCAACGTTTTTCTCCTGAAGGACCCCAGCTGCATTTCCCTGCAGAGAAAGCAAGTCTTTTAAGCTGTAATGTTGATCATCGGTATCCCACGCGGATCCCTGGCAGGGTAGCTTTCATGCAGTTCTGCTGGCAGCGTTTCGTTTCTTAGCTGCTGCCTCAAGAAGCCTTGCTCAGGAGACGGAGGCAATGAAAAGGTTAATGGGAAGCTCTGATAAATCTGCAGAGATTGCCTCTGTCTGTATCATTAGTCTCTTACATGTATCAAAATGATAGCCTACACCTCAGGAAAAGCCAGACTTTTTTGAGTTTAATGTAGTATTTATGACGGCAAATCAGCATGATTCTCATTCCCAGCTCAGAGCACTGGTGGGCTGTTGGTGAGGCGGTGCTGAAGTACCTGGGGTGCCTGGGCAGGAGCCTGGTAACTCTGTGCCCTGGTGGCACTGCCAGTCAGAGCATCCGCTGTTGCGGTGCACGGAAAGGTCACGCAGCCTTTGCCAACTCTCCTTCCACAAGACTAAGAAAGTTTTGGATTGCAAAAGATCACATTCTTACATTTGGGCCAAGTCTTCAAAAGAGCCCGTCTGACCAGCAGCTCAGTGCAGATGTTCCTCGTGCGATGGCTCCCGTGCCACCTGGCTAATCCTTGGGCGCACTCCGTTGTCGAGTGTCTCCAGCCTGAATCACTAAAGGCTGTCTTCCAGTCCCTGTCTCCAAGCATCCTCTGCCCCAAAAGAAGGAGACATTTTATCAGAAGTGATATTTTACCGACAAACGTACAAAAGGCATATTTGATTTTTTTCTAACAATGCCTTGCTATCTATGTTTATTTTAGCCTAGTCACAGTCCTGTTACAACTTTTTTATCAGACCTTGAAAACTGAGTAGAAAAGTAGATTACTGCCTTTTCCTTCCACTTTTGGAAAGCTGGAATCCAATCTAACTCGAAACATAAAATATACTTTTGTTACCACAAGATTGCAGCAGAGGTTAGTAGCAATGTACATTTTATAGTATATTTTCTCTGAAGGGAGTCTTCACACTACAACTATTCAAACTATATAGTGTGTGAATTCAGGACAAAAATGAATTTAGTTTCCATTTTTCTGTTCATCAGAGATGAACACTAAATGCAAAGTTCAGATTCAGATAAAAATTTCTCCAGGTCTGAATCTAGTATTTTGGGCTGGTTCTTTTACAACTCACAGGGATAAACCCCACAATAACTGAAAAGTCCATGTTTCATTACATGTGGAAAGCATATAAATGGGCATATATTTTCTTGGGAGGTGGGAGTCTTAATTCTATGATAGTAGTAATAGTACTTGTAGTAGTAAATTTATGATAACTTCATTTAATTAGTCTAGCTAACTTAGCTTTAGTGACTTACAGGCTGGGTTACAAAAATGTGAAACCATTATTTAGATATTTGTTGACTATAATTGTTAGCCACTATAATACTGTCCTGGAAGCCTATGTAAACGTTCTGTATTTGTACAGTGATTTCACCTTAAAGCAGGACTAAATGCTCAGTATTTTGTCACCTCGTCTCTAGATTAGATACATACATTGTTCATAGGATGCTTGTATTTTTAAATGTATTTTTCCACCCAGTTTTATTTAGATTTGCAGGGAAAATATTTAAGTGTTTTCAAAATCTTCTATGTTTTTTCATAACTGTTTCTGCTACTGTTTTAACAGTCACATGTTGGAATGAGGACACGATTCGAAAAAAAACAGAGAGAGGAGCTGAATGCAGGCAGACAACATGGTTAAGCAAGCAGAGAGTATTTAGTCAGCATGGTATACATTGGTCTCAGCACGCCAGCAACAACCAAATTTATAGATATATTGGAAGGGGAAGGGAGATTGGGTTTGAAAGAAGAAGAGGTAGCTGTGTGGGTGCTGATGGAGGGTGTATCAGAAGTCTGAGGGGCACTGCAGAAAGCACAGGCATAGGTTTTTGAAAATGTAAGAAGTGTGAGTTGGAGACTTGGCTTATGTATCAGGAAAAGATGGAGTGGACCTCACGGTAGTGAGTGAAAGAGGAAGAAAATATTCCATGGAAGTGAGGACAAAGATTGTGTTTCATCCAATAGAAGAGGGAAACCAGCAGAGACAGGCAAAGACAGGCATCACATGGTCAAGGCAATGGAAAGGAAACATTATCTTGGTAACAGCATTCTGGCCAGGTACAAGTACTGTAAGGTTTTTGCAATTAGCAGCGTGATCTTAGCTGTGTGGATGGATAGGAAAGGCTGTGCTTTTGAAAGGTTAAACGAGAAGGGTAGAAGCAGTCTTAAGTAAGATCTGAAGGGAGATTAAGAGCTGTTTTATCCAGGCTGCACTTGAACTGAGGGGCTGGGCATCAGAGAAGCAGGGCTAGCTGAGCTTTGGCATGGAGCAGAGTGGTGTATTTGCCATTTAATTAGTCTAAACTTCCTATATCCCAATACAATCTTATCCAAGTCAGAAGACAGAAAGAAGTAGAGTGTTCATCAGACGTGCTGCTGTAGAGACAGTGTTGAAAGGGCATCTGGGAACAGATAGACTGAGAGGGAGAAATGAAAAATAGCTGCAGTCTTTTTAGAAATGGGAAGTGCATTCCAGAAGCAGCTACAGAGGGGAAAGGACAAAGGAGAAAACTGAAAATCATAAAACCAAGTTGGACATGGGATAAAACAGGTTTGGGCTAGAAGACAGTAGGATTGTCATGATTTCTTTTCTGAGGCAAAGTACTTGTTGCTTTCTAAAGCACTAGTCCTCATTTTGCAGCACCAATCCTTTCTTCCTCTACAATTGCAAACGAAACAAAGCCCTTAAACATATAGTTTAAAATTCTATCCATATTAAGGGTGTTCTATCCATATTAAGTTATGTGTGTGTCACTTAAGATTGTGAAAACCTTAGGGCAGGAATAGTGTTATTTATATTTGCACATTTGTTTGTATGGCACCACACACAGAGTTATTACTAAATAAATGGTTGCCATGAGTAATTAGTTGATCTCTGTCTTTAAATGTTCATTAGACATATAGATAAAATGAAGATGGTACCTCAGTCCATTGTTAATAGACAAGCTTTCTTTTACTCTTGGGTTTTTTTTTTCTAATTCTTCTGTATATCCATCTTCCTTTCACTGTGCTGCTACAGGAAATTGTCATTACTTTTGCCTCCATATAATAGCATTTTTTTGTATTGGGAGGAGAAGAAAATTTAGTTTCTCACCCTTTGAATTTCAAATAAAAACCAACAAAAAAAATTCTTGCCAGGAAGATATAAGTATAAAACAGGAAGGGAAAAATAAAAAGATTGCAAAGACTACGGAGTCTTTCAGCACTTTCTTTCCAAGGCAATTCTGGTGTCCTTTTACCAAAGGAGAAAAATCAATTGAGAATATTAAGAGAGAAAGGGAAGGTGGTGCAAGTGATAATACATTACTCAAAATCAACATAGTCACAAATGATTTCACAGAGCAGCACTTAAAAAAAGAAGTAAAGAATAGGAATTCTAATGCAGGCAGTTATATTTTTGGGACTGTAATGTCAAACAAATAGTTCCTTTTACTAGAGGAATGAATGGATCCAGCTTTACAGCATCATATGAGCATTCTGACTTTCAAAAACCCTCTACTTCTGTACTTGAAATCAGTTTGGGACAAGGAAGGTTAAGCTCTGGAACAGGTTATGTAGTCTGCATCATTAGAGGTCTGTAAGGAAAGAAAGACTAGATGAAATAGCTTCTAGATGAATTAAAGTACCGTTGATTCTGCCTTGAGACACGAGGACGGAACAGATGATCTCTTTTGCAGCTATACGCTTCCAGAATTTGAGGGAGCAGAAGAGATAACATTCGGAAGATAATGTCAAATACCTAACTGATCAAACAAACACTACTGTACTCACCTCTCAGGGCTTGTGATCGTCTGCAATATCAGAGATGGCAGGGTACCCTTTGCAAAAATTCATTCCATGCTCTGGAATAATATAATGGGTTGTAAAACAGTGACCCACTTGCACCAAATATCATGCTGTAAAATTCCTTCAGAACCAGATGCAGGAAGTCAAAATTCAAATGTTCTTGGTATAAAGGCAATAGTAAGAGAAGTAGAAGGATAGATAAAGCAGAGTTTAAACCAGAATCATTCCCATTTCTGTTTTAAATATGAGTGCCTTCTCTTGCTGTAGTCTACTTTGAAACAGCCCATCAGGTCTAAAAGTAGAGCTTCTAGCAAAAATGCTAGTCAGTAGATCCACTAGCATTTGTTCAAGGATAAACTATTGCACTAAAGGTTAAAAAAATAGAACATATTTTCTACATGCATTTGAGAAGAGAAAGAACTGGTAAAAAAATCTCTGTAAGATAAAAAGTGTCTTTGAAATGATGTAAAGGCTGGCTCTGTCCCTTATTAGTCTGTTCTGTTCTTTCTTGTTCAGCTCCAAAACAAAATGTTAGCAGATTCAGAAAGATATTCTTTATTTATTATTAATTTCTATTCTTTACCAGAATGTGCATCTGACAAAACTGTTAAATCTGAAGTAAGAGACAAAGGCTCCCAAGTTAACCATGTAATCCCTTTGATCAATGGATTGTTTTCAGAGAAATGGCCTAGTTCAAAAATACTGATGTCACAAGAATGCAGGATTTTATACGTAAAGTGACTTCACATATGCAGGGCAGCTTAAATAAGCCTTTGTGCAGGTTCTTGATCAGTGTGCTGGTGCTCCTCTAGAATGCGGACAGTGCAAGTGAACTGGGAGGCATCATAAAATAATTGCTGTGGGATATACCAGTATTCAGCAGCAGCTTTTCACCCTAGCTGCTCAAATACATGACACTTCTGTAGAGATAATGAGGAAAAAGAAGTTGAAAATTTTAAAGGCATAAAAAGAGTTTTCTCCGTGCATTCCAATCTACCACTTTTTGCCTTATCCCTCTCTTTGAGAAACCTTTTTTTGGTTTTACCAATGAATAAGAGAAGATTGTACTGAGCTGTGAATTGCCTTTTTCTCTCTACTTAGTTAAAATACAGCACAGAGAGATGCAAGTACAATTATTAGTGCTAGAGATTGTGAATCTCTTTCAAAATGAAGTTCATTTGCCGAAAATCTGTCAAACTATAAATGACCTGGGTCTTGCTCACGAAACCATCTATTAAAAGTAGTGACCCACTAACCTCATTTTTCCAGAAAGACTGTTGGGCAGTTATGGCAGGACAATCCGAGAGACTTACAAAACTTTTAATTTCTTTGGGGGTCAGACAGTAAGATTTCAGATGCAGAAGCAATAGAAAATCACCAGGAATTTAAGCAGAAGGTACTGTTGCCAAATGAACTGTGTATATTTAGACAGCTTTGTTAATGTTCAGCTCTTCCGATTCATGACTACATTCAGGAACCCACTTAAGATGTGCTTTTACTCTGGTGTTTCTTTTGTCTGGGTCCTCCAACACTTCGTGCAGTCTACTGGGAAAGAAAATCTCTTTCTTCATTTTGTGAAAGTGAGATTATACACAGATTATTGGACATTTGCTCTTGGTACTTGAGAACAATTTTCCTTTTAATATAAGCCAAATATTGCAGTAGTTGTTGCCTTACAAATGTTCGTAATAATAATCATTATCAATCTGCTTTCTGTGGCAATAAAATCCCTAAATTGAGCCAGGATCTCAATTTACAGTAATGCTAAACTCAGAAATGGTAGAGGCTTTCCTACCATTTTGAAAAGAGGATGAGAGAGAACAAATTAATCATAGAATCGTGGATGCTGGAAACATATTAAAACATCTAGCCAGGCTCTTTGCCATTCGTTCACTTTTTATTGTACATCCTGCTGTATTCTGACAGTCTGGTTTTCAAAAGCTGTAGTCTTAAAAGTGATAGGTTACCATTACTTTCTCTTAAGAGTGTATGAGAATCTCACTGATAAAGAGGATTTCAGAAGTTTAGGAAATGAATGCTACTGCAGCAGTGAGGAACTAACGGTTCCAAATACATATAGGAATGCAAAGGGATTTTTTTTTTTTCCAATGATTTTTTGTGCTGAGTCTCCATCTGAGATGTCTGTGCATATGTCAGTTTATCTATGTCTGTTTTAGAGCTGGGATATGTTCGCACTCCTTTAATAATCACCTCCTCAGTTTCTGTACAATTTTAACATTACGTCTGACCGGAGGATTAAACATGTATTATTGGTAACGTAGTCTTGAAATTCGTTTGACTGTGCATTGTTCTCTAAAGTGCCACATTTAGCTTTTAACAAGCTTGGGAATATTGTTTCTTTTGCCGTATGATGTGTTAGTTGCTTAGCTAATTCTGCGTTCAAAGACATGTGCGTTCTCTGGGCTCTCACGTGGGGGGGAGGAAAGTGTCCTCCTTATGTGAGAAAGCTGCCACAGCAGCTGAGATATCACTTAACACTGGAGGCTCTCCAGGGCCTGAATGTGCCGCACGTATTTGCAATGTATTTTGCTATTAGTATGACCAACGTTTATACACAGCACTAATTCTGAGAATAAAGAAAGTGCTAAAACTCAGATTCAGATGCTCGAAATGGCAGCATCTTTATTGCTCTACACTAAGAGGGAATGAGCAGATAGTTCTGCAGTGGGCAAAGGAGACCAATGTAGCGCCCTAACCCCAGAGGCAAATTCCTTTCCACCCCATCTGCCACCTCAAATGCCAAGTCCTAGAAATGCCACTGTTTCCAAAGTAGCAGACATTAACCATGTGTGTGAATCTTAGTCGTTAGTAAAAATTATTCCAAAAAAATGCCTTTGTTTGGCTTTCGTGGCTTACCAGAGCAAAGCAAAAGGCCAAAGCTGGATGTGAACTATGGTACTCTGCCACTGGTATGTTTCCTCATTTCGATAGTGAAATATAATGAACGGCTTTCAGTAAGGTAGGCATTTCATTTCATTCATCTGCTGCAAATATAAAAGCATTTCTCAGAGGTAAGGTGTAAGGCTGGATTCTGGTCTGGTTTGTTATGGGACTTGCAGACCCTAAAATGCGGTACCCAGCTGAACAGAATCACAAAGAACTTGTATATTGTGGAATAAAATATAAGTTCACAGTAAATAACAGTGGGTAACAGATGCTGTCTCCAGACTCCCGGAGCTGAGGGCAGGCAAATAAAACACGTAGCTGGCTGGTGGTGCATAGGTCGGCCACCGAAGGAGCATGGTTACCATAAGCGCCTCTCCTCCTCCTCCCTCCCTTCCTCCTCCTCCTCCTACCCACCAGCGCAGGTTTTGAGAAGGCTCTCCTGTTGCTGCTTCTCCCACCAGTAAATAGCAGAAGAAATTATATATTATTAAGTACAGAAGTAGGTACAGCTTAGAAATACGAGCATCAGGGAACATTAGTCCTGCCCTTTCCTTGCCAAAACTTTCAGATTCCCTCTCTTTTGCTGTTAGCTGCTTTCAGACATTTGTGTTTCTTTTTGTCTGGGCAGGCTGTGTATTCAGCAGAGTGACTCAGAGCACAGCATCTCTTTGAACTATGTTCCTGCTCTGGGAAACTCTTTTTTGTTTTTGGTTTCTTTAATTTTTTTTTTAAGTGATAACGAAATATGTGCTACTTGCAAGTTGCTCCTTTTGGCAAGCACGGGATAGCCCTTTTTAGTATGGATTCTGCTCCATATGTGATCATTCCCTTTTTGCCAAACTTCCTTAGATGTGCACCAAATTGCAGAAAGATGAATACCAACTTTGCATAATTTGAACAAGAAAGCCTTGCAGTGCTACTTTTCTGTTTAATTTACAGGGGAAAAAAAATTACGAGATACATAGGACATCAGTAAGGGCAGAATAGAGCCCTTAATCTTAATTATGCATTCTGCAGTATTATAAATGACTAAAGATTACTTCCAATGTTTGGTATAATCTTACAGTGTGCAGATGTGGTTCTCTTTGGTATATGCCATCTTTACTGAACTCACAATTTCCATAATGCTGTCACATTCTGCATGGGAAGCAGATTTATAGATAGGTAATCCATGTAAGGTATTTTAAAGACAGCTTATTAAAGGATTGAGGCCTGCTGTTAAATTACATATGCTTTCAATTGCTATGAGGAGCAAACAGTATCAAGAAGTACAATAATTTAGCTACAGCTGGAGAAAGGCCTATTTAAAGTTTTGATGACAGATCCTTTAAACTTTTCCTTTAAGTTCTTTTCTGCTTTATATCTTCTCCCGCGTAGTACGGTATTTTCCTTTATACAATGTAATTTCACCAGCAGGTCGACTGTATACACGCCAAGAAACTGAAACGCATTCCTAAACTGATAGATAGAGTTTACAAAATGACTGTGGGCGCCGGGCTCCACGCTTGATGGCATTATCTAAACACCTGACAGCGAGGATGGAGCCTTTGCAGTTTAGCATTGCTAATTGCTAATGGCTCAAATTGTGTTGGGTGCTGTTGCTGAGCCGCTTTCCCCGCCGCCGTGAGCTCTGCTGATCTGCTGCATTGTGCGCCGGGCGGGATGTGGTTGAGCATATTGGATAGTGCCCCCATCTGTTTCTAAAACACAAGGCAATGTGTCACTTACGTGCTGTCTGCTCCTGTTACCCTTTACAGAAGGAGTTACAAGAGATTGCGTTTCCAAACAGATAAGCTCCTTCCCCTCTCTTTAACGGGAATAAGAAGGCGATGACCATAGTTTAGAGCTATTCCTTAAATCCGGGGGCCAGGGAGGGGGGCAATGTTTGGGGGGTTTTCCCTAAAGTAACAAAATAAATGAGAATATAGTGATGATATTTGGAGCTAACTTTAAGTGTCACACTGTACGATACAAAAAGGGGCACATTTATGCAGACGTGAGACTACAAAGCCCGAGAGGGAATGCGTTAAGCAATCATTTTATAATGATGAGTCTGGCCATGCGTTTGCATGTGAACATCATTACAATCTGAAAAAGAGAAAATGTTATTATGCCATGTATCTTTGAGACATTATTGGAATTAGGTTACAAAGCTTCGGCTGCAAGGTTATTTGAATCTACTGCTTGTTGTTAATTTCATGCTTTCTATCTAGTATTTTTTTTCTTATTAGTTGTGAACGAGTACACTATGAAAAGGAAATAATTTTTAAAAATGTGTCTATAACCTCCCACCACAGGCATAAGTATATTTTTGGATAGTATATATTTAAAAATAACAGTATGTTGTGGGAAAAGCTGTAAAGGTCTGGAAGGACAAAATAGTAAAATAGTTTAAAAAAAAAGCCTCTGAGAAGAAGCCTCTGAGAGTTACAATACAAGGTTTTTAAACTCACATGTGTTTTTTCTTTAGCATTACTGTGTAACCTAATGTGGCAGAAACATAATCAATATTGAATCTAAATTTGGCAAAAAAAATGTTTTCCTACAAAGGACTATCTGAACATCTTTCCACATAAATATGTTATGGCTTTTTTTTTTTCATTTTTGCTTTTTTAATAAATGAAAGATGGTACTTTTATTTTGAAGTATTTATAGTGTAAATTACCCACATGGTATTTCTGTCCTATTCTAATAAATCCGTTTTTATATAAGTTGTAGAGGTTAATGGATAGATTTTGAATTGCATTAGATTTCTATAATAAATGGATATGTAAGACAAGACCTTATTAAGTAGATTTTTGTCTGTGAAATCTGTCTTCTTCAAATAATTTTAGAAGCCAAAAATGCAAAATACAAACTTTGCTTAATAATGAATTTTTAAACATATGCTACTATAAATAGTAGTATATTTTAATAATAGAAAATTACTTTGTTATTGATCAGTAGCAAACTTCCATAGAGTACCTGAAACTATTCTTTTTATTCCAGTATTTAAACTGGAATGTACTTCTCATAAGCGAACAATGCTACTGATAGCTCTAAATATGAATTTAAATTAATGTAATGTCAATATTATCAAATATTGATATATCAATGTTAGTCTGCAAATGTATTATCAAGTCACAAATAATTAAAGTAGTTAAAAATTAAACCAAAGAATTAAAAGATGATGCTTAAATAAAACAAAATATCTCAGTAGAAAGTATTTCTAATAGGCTGTGTAGGTCTCATTGCAGTATTTCTGCTGTTACCATGTCTTAATGTTTGGGTTTTTTTGTTGTTTATGGGAAAAATTGTTTAAGACAGCAAGAATCTCGGGTCTTCTCTTTTTTATGAAGGTCAAACTAAATTCAGAATTATAACTGAAAAATGAAATGTAAATACCTAGATCTTTGATAACAAAGTAATTAAAATGTATGGTTTTGCCTACTGTGTATAATAAGGGCTTATATTTGATCAACCATAAAAGTTATTTAATCATTTTAACCTTGGAATACTACCCCACAAAAAACTACTTAATGGAAGTTAGCTGAGAAGCATTAGAGTATCACAACATCAAGAAGGCTGAGCGAGAGGGCACTGAAAATTCAAGCACAGCTTATTTCTGCCATAATACTATAGCAGGTTGCATGGCAACCAGTGGCTGTGGATTTTGAAGTTACTTTATCCTTATTCAATGAGCAAAGACTTAGCCTCTATTTATTTTGGTAATTTCTGGAATTAATCAGGTATTTAAGGCCCACTGTAGCATAAACTTGCTGTGATTTTGTGATCGGTGAATGAATGTTTACAAGTGTGGTTGGGAGAACATCTGGAAGAAGAGAGCTCGACTGTTCCTCCTGACGTTGCAAGACAGTAGGTATTAGACAAGTGCTCGCATCAGCAGCCAGTTTTGAGCAAGAGGGTGGCTTGCAAGCACATCCCTATGATTTAGGTTAGTCATTTTAGGTGGACCCTGGAGTTTTCAAAAAACCTGTCATATTTCATTTTAATGTTTCCATTAAAGAACAACGCTAAGAGAATTTTAACATTTTTCAGCTGAGTAAAAGCTGTAATCATAAGCCAAAGTCACAAGTACAAGTAGCATGGCACCCTTGTGTGTGTGTATTACTGCAGAGAATATGTTAACATACAAGTCTCAAAAAATGTTTTATAGTATTATTTAATTTCCATTACTGTCTTTAAAGTATAAATGCAACTCTTTCAGTATCCTGTTGTTTAATATGTGCAGGGTTTGGCCAAGTTTCTCAATATCCACAGATCTTACTGAAACGCTCAGAATTACACAGGCACAAAATGCACATCGTAATGCTTGTAATGAATGAGGGGTGTGAACTGGTGTCTCATTTAATGAGCACTTTTTAAAAGTGCATTTTTCTAGAGCATATGAAAAATCTGTAGGATATTTTCCAGGCTTGAGAAGCAGAATATATTCTTGTAGTCAAAGGTACTATCATAAAGCTTATACATATAGGGGTAGGATTATGATACGAGTGTTGTCTTCACATATTTCATTTCCTAATTTTTTGACTTTTATGCCAAGTACACACTAAATGAACATTATCACATACACAGTATGAAAGGCATCATTAAATCAAGGTAGGCTTTCACAAGCTTGACTTACATCATGCACCCCACCAGCCTAGCTTTTTCATATGTTCATGAACTTAGTGGATTTATATGACAGCTGTATCATTTTATTTTAAAACATATTTCCAAAAGTGACATTAGATCAAGTCCAAAAAACCCCAATAAGAAGCCCACAGTGCTTCTTCGGTGGAAGTGGGCACCCAGCCAGTCAAGCATTGCTGACTTTAGGAATGCCTTGTCCAAGGCAGGCCACTAAAGCATAAAATTACACAACTGCGTATGTCTAGTGCAGGTCATGCCTTTTCTGAGAGGCTTCCTTATTACCCAGCTACTGCTTATGTCCAGAAAAAAAGCATCCATAGCATCCATATTCCCTGATTTACGAGGTGTGTACTGGCCATTCCTAACTTAACAGGACAGAATTTAGTTCAGTTAAACTTAGAACTGAAATGGGTAGTGAATGTGCTGCCATTTTTTGCATAGGTAGCCTGGAGGTTACAGCATCTTTGTCTGCAGCAGCAAGAGGGGCTCCATGGATGTCTGCTTTCAAGCACAGTGTGGCAGTTTAGATCTTGCTATGCTTTATGGCACATAAGAAAGTCCCTAATGATCTTCTCAATGAAATGAGGTGATCGTTCTTCGCAGTGAAGGTACACTGAAGTTATTTTAAAAGTGCATAATTTATTTTGTCAAAATCTCTGCTAGCAAGCTAGTACTTCTGGGAGCTGTGAATGTTGTTAAAAAATATATATTATAGCCTTAGTGATGACAGTTAAAAAGTTATTACAACCAAAATACTTTATGTCAACAATAAGCTACTGCAATTTAAGAAAAATTAAACGTTTTCCCCTGAGCCAGTTGTGTTTTCTTTGAACATAAGGCAAAGTAAAACTGTTAAACATTTCAGGTTGGAACTGTTGGTCCCGCTTGAATATTTGTGTTTCATACTTCCCGGTGAATTTTAGTGACCTCATTTCTGGTCACTGTTTTTAAAACTGAAAGCTTAACACTAAAAAGAAGTAGTATCGGGAAAGTCATCTGCAATTCCACAGTGTTTTATATTAATAGTGAAACTAAGAGATCAGTACGGAGCAGGTAATGGTGGCAGTAAGGGGCTCCTGGACTTTCTAGCTCCTGTCCTATCTGAAAAGAAAGCTGACCTGTGCCGTTGTCTCCTCTCTATCTTCTTTTGGGGAGGTACATTAAATCATACCAGTCTGAGCAATCAGGCACAAGGTAGCTACCACTTGTCAGCTGGACCATTATAATTTATGCTTCCTTAGGCATTAGGTAGAATGTAGGAACATACACCTCAAATCCTGTTCCAGTACAAACATAGGAAGGGAATCCAAGAGCTGGCATGAGTGTTGGTGCAGAGGAAGCAAGGACTTTGCATCTTCTGGTCCTTTCTTCATTTATGCAAGAGATGGCTGCAGCAAGAAGCTAATAAAGCTGGTGATAAAAGCACTGCTGTACCTGACCTGCAACCTTGTTGTAGCTACACTGCGGACAAAATGGTAGAAATCATTTTATCAGAGATGCGGATGGATGACTTTTAAATAGGGCTTTGAATCAGTCATCGTTACTGCTTCTATTTCTGTATGTATTTTAGGCTTAGTGGCTACACGAGAGGACAGAGTTGTAGAAGTTCTGAATTGCCCTTGACATTGGCCCTCCATGTACTGTGGGGATGGGCAATCCGATTATAAGACTTACCAGAGTACCTATGCCTCAGTTTTTTAAAACACAGAAAATTGAACATGCAGTGATGCTGTGGACCAGAAATTACTGTCCGAGTAAACTGCAAATACTTATGAATGAGGAATAACAGATTTGTCAGGGCTATGACCTATTTCAATAATTGTGAAAAAGGAGCAATGTTAAGATGTCAGAAAGGAGTCAAGGCATGGGGCTTGTTTTCACCGAAACCCTAGGCAGCCATGAAAACATGAAGGTAATTCTTTCTACTTCAGAGTCTGCAAATAGGACTCTGGGAGCACAGACAGTCAGGAGTAGACTTGTAGCTCCATTTCTCCTTAAATAATTTGCACTCTCTGCAAAGAAAGTAGTCATACGTATTTATAATATTGGAACCTAGGATTAAAATTTAAAGCTTATAGCAAAACTCCCATTTGCGGAACAGAGCTTCATCAATTACCTCTTCTCTTTCCTGACAGCAATGACTGCTTTTGCAGAGCAGCCCTCCATGTTGTCCTATCCCTTTGCATCACAAACACATCAGACATAAATGTGTTAGCTATGTTTTTGCCAGACTATCCAAGGAAATTGTCCAGTTTCAAAAATTCTACTAATTATCGATTATTCATTTAGAGTTTTAAAACTCAAAAACATGGCTATTTGGGCAAAATGACAGTTGTGAGTAGATCTTTTATCAGCTAAATGCATAACTCCTCTCAAAAATAGCCGTAGAACCAAACATACAAATGTTTCATCCTTCACATTTTTCTCTTCCAGGGTTGCCTGTATTGACTGTATCAGAGCACACAGGGGCTAGCAGTACAAGTGTAAATTGTCATCTAAGTCTTTTGCTTCTGCCTAACACTGGGAAAGGTTATGTCTTGAAATAACACATTTAGCAAATGATGAGCCCTGTAAGACAGGACCAGGGCTGGAAGGATTGCAGACAAAATGTGCTCATAGTTAGAAAAAGAGTCTCACATACTGAGGACTAAACCCCAACGCTTCCTGTCCGTGTGAGCTTTTATATTGACACTTCTGGGATTATAAAGAATAATTTTGCAGCCAGATGCTCTGTTGATTTACGTTCCTTGAAAATCCACTGATTTACGGAAGGTTGTGTAATATAAACATCACAGTTCATTCTTGGTTTTAAGGCTCAGAACTGCAGTAAGGTACATCAAGCACCCTTTCTAGTTTGCACTGTATTTTGTCTTATATAGCTTTGGTTACTCTAACGTCTGCGTACCTCAGTGTTTCTAATGTACCTGTCCTCACAGCCACCCTGTGCAATGTGAGGTATACTACACAAGTTTACACTTGAAGTATTGAGATCCAGAGAAAATAAAGATGAGAAATGTAAAGGTGTTTTAACCCTGTACAATCAGGTATGTTCCTAACAGAAACCTCAAGGGTTTCTACCAGCCCAGCTATTAGAAACGTCCACAAAAGGTGGGAACCTGCACATGCGTGGAAATTCAGCCCAGCACTGAGGGGTCTGGTAGCTTTGAAAATCTGACCCAAGACTATTTGGGCAACATCACGCAAGGTAACAGCAGCATAGAAGGCAATTGACCCATTTCTCTGAAAACGCTGGCATGCACCATAACCCTTAGAATATCTTCCTTTTTTTCTCTCTCTCTTTTTTTTTTTTTTTTTTTTTTTTCCATTTAGGATATGCAGTAAATATATTCTGACATCTTAGGAAGTAATTTTTGCTTTGATTCCTTCCTGCTTAACTTTCAGTGTGAATCATTCTGCGCATATTCTAATTCCACTGGATCAAGTGTGACTTCTCATTCACTTCATAGGTAGAGTGCTCCCCTGAAAACAATGAAGCTATACAAGAGTAAAAGGGAGATGCTAGAGGGAGGGTTAAGTTCTTTAAATTATAAAGTAAATTGGCAATGGTTGCACACCGAGACACATCCCAGTCCCCATGTACTAATTGGATGGAACTTAAAAAAAATGAGAAAAGTATGTGAAACTCCAGGTCTTCCAGTGTAAGCATCCTCCTAGTTTTACACTGATATTAATGACCACAGGTTGGGTAGGTTTTTTTTTTTTCTTTTTCTCCCCACTGTGGTGAAAGTAAGATGCCCAAAGGGAAGCAGAATTAATTAAAGTTTCTGATGAATATTGGACTACTACTGGCATTTGCCTCAGGATCAACAGGTAGGTTCTTAACTTTGTGAGGGAAAACATTATTGAAGAAGGTTGCATTCCTTGTGCAGATCAAGTTGTGCTTTTAAAAAATAAAAGAAGTCAGCTGGTGGTCTTGCTTTTAATTATCGAGGCTGTGAGAATTCGAATGACATATTTGCCTCATTTACTTAGAAGATATTCTTGTATTTATTAAATCATTTGAAGAACATCTGTAACACTTTGATAAGATTTTCTCTCTCATCACGGGAAGCAGGCTGCATTTCAATACCAGGAAGTACTAGTATTACGAAGTGTTTCCTAGTCCATTTACAGGAGAACAGTAATACGTAGAAATAAAATTCACCAAAATTAAGAAATGTTCCATTTCTTAACAATATTGGGCATAGCTGATAGTACAGCATGGGATTAAAGGAGCTGGTCCCAATTATTTAGCTTTTCCCTCTATCACTGCTAGATTACAAACTACCTCTTTCTTACCATTTTTTGCCCAGGATTTCCCTCACAAAAGCAAAAGCCTGTAGTGTCTTCTGCAGAAACAGTGCAGTTTAGATGCCAAGGAAGAAGGAGAACATTTTTAACACCAGCTGTTAAATGACTTAAAAAAAAAATCTGGTGGCTATAGTGATGCTGTCTTTCTGTACTGCTCATGGGTCAAAAAAAAATATTTCAACATGAATAGAAACAGCCTATGTGCTTTAGATCTGTCAAAAATAATTTTTAAACAACTTGAAATTTCATCTCATTGAAGCTTTAAGGCTTTTCTATGTTGTGAGCACCTTCTTTAGCCGTAGAGGGCAAAGGTCCAGTGTCTCCAACTACGTTTTTACATGTGACTGAGCTTTAAAAATCAAAGTTCATGGGAACCAGACAAAGTAGCAGAGTCTGTAATATCAGATGGGGCAGAGTGAGTATGTGTACAGTTCTGTTTACTGTAGGAACCCAAAAGTTAAACTAGAATTTCTAACAAGGTTTTACATAAAGTCTGCTTTTTAAAATTCAGAATACCAGGGAAAACCTCACATTAAAAGGTTGAATCATACATGACATGATATACTGCTGGGAAAGCACATGTGGCATAACAATTTCAGCAGGAATTTAGTTATTCAGATATGTGTGAGCATGCGCAAAATTGTATATGCATATACATATGCATACATATGTGTATATGAGCATGCAATTATCATTATTGTCTCTGTGTGTACATAAAAACTTATTTAGTTGTCTGTAGTTATATGTTCACAGGTACCTGCATATACCTCTGGTCTTTCTCACGTCAAAAAACATATTAATTACATAAATAATAGTTCCCTGTGTTTCAGAGATAATTTTAAGAAACTTTACTGTAAAGTACTAAGTACCTTAAATCCTCCTTAATTTCAGTCAGTGGTTTGTATCTCTCCTGAATTCTTAATAAATAAATATAAATATATATATAATTGTGAATGTATTTTTTTTCACATTAACATTTTATCTTAAATAAAAAAAAAAACTAGCATGTTTACTGTAAAGGAGCTAATAAAGTGTGATTTTTTTCAGCCCTTTGTTATGCTTTTTCAGATTATTTGATTGATGTCTAATTGGTTCCCCAGTTAAATACTACTAGTCCAACAGTTGAAACCAATTAATCTAAAAAGTAAAAAGGTCATATTAATGATATATCTCTAAAGATTACACAAGAAAGTCAGCAACTAAAACCCTGTAGTCAGTCCAGAGAATGAGAAGGGTCAGTGTGTTATTGCTAGACAAAAAGCACTGCTGGATAGTCCATCTCCAGAAAACACTAGAATATTTCAAGAGCTACTTGCATCTCTGGGTAATCCATGGGATACCAGTGAATACTCATGTGTTTCCTACTCCATTTCTCTGACTTTTAAATCAACAGTGTCCGACCCACATTATTATTGCTGGGATTTTTTCATTTGCCCAACTCTCAGTTCCTTCTGTATCTGATCCCTTTCCCGAAGAAGATGGTGATTTTCATCTTTTGCTTTTTATGTATTTCTTTGCGCTACTTCATTGTCCATAGGCACTACTTGTGAATCAAGAACCTGCTGTGCTAGGCACCATATAAACAAGTTTTAAAAAGCAGTACCTGCTCCAGATACACCAATTTCTGCTCAGTCTTTCTCAGTCACCTCTCCCAGGTTTGCTGTATTTCTTGCCATCGAACA